>NC_135166.1:5320904-5621404 GCF_050948215.1 Halictus rubicundus
ATTTAGATTTAGATCTTTAGCAAAAGAGCGTGAAGTTCAACCATCTACTATTATCAGATTTACGAAGTACTAATTACCACCTCATAGCATCGGTTACCATAATACCAGTTTCAAGGGTGATAATTAGACTTCGGAGTTTTATGCGAAACTATAAATTGTCTGTTTGAATTCCAAAGTACAGAAGCTGTATGAAAATATCTTTCCTTCCTTAATAACTTCCCAGTAAACAATTTCCGTTAGACTAGTGGGAGACTAGCGGACCAACTCCATATCCATCTGTTTCCGCAACCTAGCGCAATATTGGCAGTAGAGCCTGCTAGCAGCAGATTTTTATCAGATGCAACCATCTAGCGCCGATTTTAGTGACTCCCTAATCAATCTGCAATTTCTACAATTTCAATTTCTACGATAGAGAGCGCGCATATATAATTATACATTTAAGTGAGTTCCAGGTTTAAAGAGGACTAAAAGCGACTATTTTAATTATAATACATATATTGTACTAAAAATAGCTAAAAATCTGAAGAATACATTTCTGCTTTTTCTATAAAGTAATGAAAAATAGTCGCTTTTAGTGCTCTTTAAACATTTAAGTGTATAATTGTATATGCACGCCCTCTATCGTTGTAACTGAAATAGCAGGGGTTGCAGTCACTGTAATCGTCGCTAGACGGTGCAACATATATATTTGATAGTAAGGGGGGCTATACCAACCGTCCGCAAATCTGCTGCCTGCGTCGGCTAGCAGACTCTGCTGATTTTCTTCCCATAGCAGGCTTGGCTGACCGGGTTTATACAGTTGAAAACAATACAACAGTATTTCAAAATTGGGCTTAACTTCACTTTCGCAACCCAGAAATTGTTAACTTTCTCTATATAATCCTGTATAATAATTTTTGAACCAGTGAATTCCTCACATTAATACGTGGATTTTTGGCATTTTCTCGTCAAGATCTACAGGATTATATAAGAAAAAAGTTAAAAATTTCTGGGTTGCCAAAGTGAAGTTTAACCCAAAATTGTTTTAATGATCTTACTTTTTTGCATTCGAGGTACTCATTCTCGTTATATAATAAATGCATAAAATCTGTGGTATAGCGATAATACTATCCATTACACAAGGGACTATAGAACAAGATAATACGTCATTAGACGCGCGACGAATAAGAATAGCGCAATAGTTGAGGTGAGTGCGTCGAATTCAAAAGAGGAACAGAATCCGTCTTATTAATTCGAAAGACAAGTATAGCATTAAAAAAAACATTCACCAGCTGACAAGAAACATAAACGATTAGGTTACTCTACACTCTACTGGCATCGCAACAACGATTAACAATATTAAAACAAGACTAACGATTTGCATTGCACCAAGAGAATATACGATACTGTGTACTCCTTTGATAAGAAGAACGTGATTATACTTTGCAAAGAAATCAATAACATTCGCAAAAATTATGAACGAAAATGCGATTTATGGAAACTCCTTAATTTTATTTCATACGAAGTTCTAGCATAAGCAAATTAATAAAGCAGAAACTCCGATCACGTTGGTCGAAAGAACCGTTTTACGCATTTCATGGTCGAAACATAATATTTCCGGAACGATGCAACTCTGTACTTACTTCTCTGAGTCATCTCTTTCTTTTCTTAAAAATGTAATTCTTTACTTGTGATAACTGACCTTTTCAATTTTTATTCAATCGCTACTCAGTGTAAATAATGATACTACTTGATACAAAATATGTACATCGCATTTATATTTCTCGCTATTGTCTTTATATAATTTATCCTTGATTTTCTTTTAATTTTTTTTTTTTTTTTTGTAATATTGTATATCCTACTAAAATTCTTCGTAAAAAAAAAATGATAACTGCTAGAATTCTTTTTCAAAACTTATACACTTATCTTGTCCGTATCTTAATAATCGTTTCATTGTATTTTATAATTTTACACGATGTTCCTACTACTTCTAAATACAATACAAATCAATAGTAAACTTTTGTGTGGAAAAACATACGATCTAATTTCATACTTGTTTCTCGTGTGAATCAAAAGGTGGGTGAGGAGAGTGACAGTAGTGGTAGTGAGAGGAGCCCGAAACAAGCGAAAAGAAGAAATCGTGGAGGACCTCCAACTACGAGAAGACGAAAAAGTGGGATCTCTGCGCGAGAAAGGAACCTTAGGAGGCTCGAGAGCAATGAGAGAGAAAGAATGAGAATGCACTCCCTGAACGATGCTTTCGAGGTAATTTTCCAATTTCGTATTCAATTCAAAGAAACGCCCTGGTACACTGGCTAATTTGAAACTTACACAAAATCTAAATGTCCCTACATAAAATACATTACCTACTAAATAATATTTTATTATTGACCCTGTCTTTATTGCCATGGAAACCATTAAAAGAAAAGAATAAGATTTATAACAATTAACCTTTACACTGCGACATTCGAATAGTTGAACATCAATATACAGGGTAATAGTACCGTTGGTACAACCGGAAAGGGGCTGATTCTACGTAAAAAAGAAATGAGTAAAAAATACAGTATACAATTTTTCATACTTTTCTGCGTGCCGCAGACGACTCCCCCTACTCCTGGGTCCTCCCCACCACTCTCCTATGGAGTGGGGTAAAAAACCACGTTCTTTTGACCGCTAAAGTCTAGAACATAATTTTGCAACATTAAAACTGACAATGAGCAGATTTGATTTATTCGAGGGAGGCGGTAAACAAAAGAAGGACGTTGTAAAAGAGATTGGGAAACTATACTTCGGAGTTTGAAAGGCATACGGCACGACAATATTTCTCCAAAATTATATGTTTCCAAGGACAAGTAGAGATAACAATTGCACGTGTAAAGGTTAATTTGTAACTGTTCGCCACAAAAGTGTAAATGATTCACTATCAATCTGATTTTCTAACAATTACACTGATGATAATAGTATACGTGAATACATTCGAATAAGCATGTGTTTCTAATTTGTTGTGTTTTATACAATCATGTAGGTATGCACAATTCCGCCAGTGTTTCCAAATGCATACGTCATTCATAAGAAATTTGCAAAACGGAAAATTAAAATCGCTGTAAGGCATCGATGTAGATTTTATAGGAGGAAGAAATGTACAAGTAAATAATTAACATTCATATGATTATAACTGTAGCGTTAATATCACCGAACCCCGTATTGTTTTCTTAGAGTTGGGACCGTAGTTTATTGTTTATTTTATCATTAGTGTGATCAGTTATTTGTTCCGAACGCGTCCACTCTGAATCCTCATTGAGCTTTTGCACCTGTCCTGAATGTATTTTGTCCTTATTCATAGATCACTCAAGTAGTTAGCTCTCTGATTTCCATTGATCTTCTATTATTCGACTATTCATCAAATTTTTTATATTCTATTCCGTAATAACTTGGTAGTATGTTTGTGTATAACAATTTCACTACACACGATGTCTATTGCTAGTTGTAACAATTTTGTTATTTTTATTTTTTGGTAGTTAGAAACGTTGGAGTATCCGAATCTATAAGTATTAGCATGACGGAATTATGCACTTCTACTTTAATAATTTTCCTGTAACCTTTGTTTCGTACACCATCGATAACATTTTTCGCCCACGAAATAAGTCAACATTTCTGGAGACTTACCCGTGACTTACACGAAAAGCGGAATTTAGTAATCACAAAAACAATAATGTCGGTTTCAGCAACTGCGCGAGGTAATACCACATGTAAAAATGGAAAGGAAACTCAGTAAAATAGAGACGCTCACGTTGGCTAAGAATTACATAATGGCCCTGACGAACGTCATATGTGAAATGCGCGGTGAGGAGCAACCATACACGTAAGTAGCTTATCAGTTCTTGCACGTACATATCGTACGCGAGTTAATATGCTAATCCACGTGTTCATAAAAGTCCATAAAAAAAGCTTCCCATAATTAACGACGAAAAGGTAACAGTTTTTATGATGAATTAGTAACAGCTGGCTGGTATTAGTGTTGTTACGTCATTTTTGCCGCGGCAAGTTCGATTATCGCGCAACAAATGAAATTAATTGACTAACGACGAGTTAATGTATGCACCGCACTCACACGGTTTGGTGGATGTTGATGTAAATAACTTGCCGCGGAATTGACCTTGGGCTTGAAAATTCAAAATCAAAAATCGTATCGTATTCTACTCGTGGCAAGGATCACCTTAATAAAGGAACCATAGGTCGCAAATGTTCCGTTTTCCCGGAAAACAATTCTTTCAGTTATACTGTTTATAATATGCTTTTATTTTATGGTAAAGGTAAAGGTAAATAGACATTTAAGCGCCCTCTCCTTTGCACATCTGTATGTATATTGCTGCAGTTCCACGCAACACCATTTAGGCGATAGAGTAGGGAAGCACACGTGTATAAATAATACTTCTGAGCTCGGAGCATCACGGATTTCCATTTAAACGTCTCTCACTTATCGAGAATCCACCATAGGTTGATGCAGAGAAATATTTTCAACGCTGGTTATGTCCAACCTAATCAGAAAGAGATATAAGAAGCAAGAAAGAGTTTAATCTTGTTTCTAATATGACAGGGCGCACGTGTGCAAACATGTGTGCACTAGCAGATATCGAATTGTTTAAATTCTCCATATGTAAAATGTAAATAGATACTCCGGCTGATTCTTGATGTCGCCCAGAGGCGTTGTGTAAAACTTTGTCTTACATACAATTGAAACAATATTATTGCATTTCTATTGGATTTTATCGAAAAGATGATGCTTTATTAGAGAATAACGTAAAAAAAGGAACACATTTTACTCTTTTACGGTCTTATTTTCGGGAAAATTGTGTTCGGAAATTTGTCAAACGGGTGCACATTAGTATGTACAAGAAGCAGGAACGATAAGTCAAACTGACAGGGGTAGGCGGCGATATCTATTCAACAGCGTGCGAGCTTCATGAGTTCTCAAACTTGTTTTTCTCGAAAACATGGCCGCAAACTAAAAAATTTGATTCATCTATTCAACTTAATTGTTTTCCGTATAATAAGTAAATAGTGCAATATCTGCCTGATTGTGCCACACGTGAATGCGCATTTTTGTATAATGTTATCAAGTGGGACAGACTGATATACTGCTCACTTCTGTTTTTCACCTCTAGAAAATCGGGCTTCTTCGTGAACACTTTTTCTTCCAAATATTCGGCGGTTTCGACATCCGCTCGATGCAGTTTCCGGTTATACCGAGCTGCCAAACTTAGAACCATGCCTAACGAACTCGTTCGCGCTACCGGTGAAAATGTCACCTTGAAATCAATTACAGGGCGTTGCGAGGAACCCCTGGCAAACTACTCGTGCCTTTCGTCGCACTATAGCTTCATCAGGACAGGTTACAACATTCTTACCCACAGGTCTGCTGAGAGATCGATACATCGTCTTTGGTCTCCCTCTACCACCTGTGTACACCTCACGAGGCCTACCACGATTTCGCTTCATTTCAATATGCAGTGTTTACTCTATATGTGTCCCAAATGCCTAGCCGATAAAAGTCCCAGAGCTATCCCCATTACCGTATACCCCGCGTGGGGCCAACCGAGAGGTGTAACATGATGTGGGACTCTATCGCTAAGAGAGTTACCCTAATGCGCCACGCGCAGTTCATTTGGTATGGGTCTGAGGTGGCCCGAGATCTAGGACCTTCACAGGGAGCAAGGTCAAGGGGGCGTAGCTTTCGAAAATGTCTCGGATCGAGCAGTTCATTCCGAAGTCTGACTTAAAAACTTCTCTAGAAACAGTCCCTGGTCGCTCACCCTTGCAACGCCCATATCTTTTTCGTACAATTAGGATGGGGGGCATGGCATCACCTATCCCGCCCCGGCTACGCCTATAGTCACTGGAGAGTCTCAAATGTTATGAATGAATGCGTTCGTTGAACCTTGTAACACGTAAATTTTAACGACTATATCGATAGATATCGATTCCACAATCAGGTCGCGAACAACATTATTAACGTTAACTGTCGCCGATATTGCATTGATATTCGAAAGTAAAGCAAAGATTATTTTATCAGCGACCTTTACTTTATCCACGGTCGAAATACTTCTTGGTTAGTATTATCTTATTTTTGACTTCAGTGAAGTTCAAATCAAAATCGGTTTCGCGAACAGTCTCGCGTTGATCGGTTTATTAATTGCGCTGAAAATGTATTAAACAGTCGATTTTCCGGTGATATGGCAGACAATGTAAAAAAGAAATGCTGTACTATTGATAACACAATACGATAACAACATTTTATCAAGTTAGGTACAATAACATCACAGTTATTAAAGTTAAAGTGTAATTTCAATCAATATTGAACGATATCGCGAAACATGTGCGAACAACTTTTCTTGATTAAAGGTACAGTCTATCTTGAAGAAGTTGAAATGATAGTTATATAATGTTTTAATACGATTCGATACGTACTTGACAACACAGCTGCATTCGATGGGGCACATCTTACATACACCGAAAAATCTCGTTTAAAATTGCTAATATCCATACATATTAACACACTTCGATAACCTTCGTAAATCGTGATAGCGCGATTTATCTTGCTGAACAGGAGCTAATGGTTCACTTCACTTCACTTCACTTATAATTTTATATAATCGTATAATTTTTGAACGAGTCAACTCCGCGCATTAAAGCTTGTATTTTTGGAGTTTCCTTATCAAAATCTAGAAGATTGCATTAAAAACAGTGCAAAATTTTTGGTCCCCGAAAGGAAAAGAATAGCCTAATCATTACTTATGAAATGGTTACTGTTTTTATTACGATGAACTGGAAAACTGGGTATTATGGTAGTTATAGAACGCCCGTAAATGAGAGAATATAATAGAAAAAAATGAATTTTCAGGTTTGTCGATGGAGAGTGTGGCTCTAGTAGCGGCGACAGTACAGGTCAGCTAGAATTAAGCGGCGGTGAACAACCCGAAGAAGCGTCCCCAGCATCGATGCACGAGACCAATAACAACAGTTTGCTGCATGAAGACTTAGAGCGCAGGATACCGTAGCCTGCGCAATTATTCGTAAAACCTGACCGAACCTCGTTGGTAAAACTCGTCGTGTGTGTATGTACGACAGAGGGAGAGAAGGAGAATGTGTGAGAGAGAGAGAGAGAGAGAGAGAGAGAGAGAGAGAGAGAAAAGGAGACAGAGAAAAAGAGAGAGAAAGATCGTGTATGTGCGCATGCATGTCCACGCGCGTGTGTGTGTGTGTACGTATGTAGATTCTTGAGCATATTCGTGAAAATCAGTTGCTTTAAGTATGCTCTGAAAGGAATAAAAATGTATATCTGTAAGAAGAAAGAGAGAAAGAGCGGAGGAGAAGTCAAAGTTCGAGAACTTATCGAGCTACATGTGTAGCAGAAGGGGACCAACGAAGTATCGTCAGGACTGCTGATGCGAAACCGTTGAAAAACCGTTTGAGACTTATCGAAGAAGATGCAATTCGGCGTCTACGAAATGATCCGTCCAAGGTCAACCTCTGGAGATCTTTTGAAGGCCAATGAGATGCAAGTTCGACAGAGAGTAAAAAGAAGGACTGACTTTTACGGGCAGTTAAGCTGGGAGAGTTCTTCCTTTTTTTTCCTTATTCTACTTCTTTTCGAGTGACACGAACCGATGGTCCTTGAGACATCTCGATTTTTTAGTCAGAAACTATGCCAGCATTAAACGGCCTTTGTTCGTGCTCGCATGGATCACTAATTGTCGTGAATCTTCACATCCTTTTTGTGCAATCGAATCGAATATCTCGGTCGTGTGCCAAAAAGCGAACGAAGAAACGTATTCGCGAAGGTTAAGAAATTTAGGAAAAAAAGAAAAGAAAAGAAAAGAGAAAACAATGATTTCGCCGTTTCTTGCTCTACGCTAATTGATTCACTGAAGTTCGCGTGTACTAAAATTGGCTTGATTTCGAAAGATCTCGGTGACGACACCGATAGATCGGATCGCATCGACAACGATAACGATCAGTGTGACGCAGAAGTGTGAAAAACTGTGATAAAATTTCGTATTAGAACCTCCGTTGCACATCATCCCGTGCGTGATGACGTGCAAAATACTTTATTTTTTTTTTTGTATTTCCTGTTGCGATGATTGTTTTACGGTGTACCAATTGGACAGAAACCGCAGGAAACCTTCATCGCGGAGAGTGGTCGTAATGAAATGTCAGGCAACGATACGAAACAATAGAAAACGAATCAACGATGATCACCATCCAACGAAAAGGCACATCAAATCGAAGATTATACAGTCTTTTTTCGATATATGTCCCAAATATCTAGCCGATAAAAGTCCCATAACTATCCCCACGAGAAGCTCGAGTGACCTCGGTTACCGAGCAGTGTAAACATAACACGGGTCGGGCATATCGGTGTGAGACCAGGAAGGAGACCACTACTAATCCAATTACAAAACTTCATTATTTTTCATTATTTTTTATGGGACTTTCACCAACATATTCGTGGTATTTTTCTAATGAAAATGATACCAAATATGATATAATTCCGAATATGATCTATCCGACCCGTATTGTGTTACACTCCTCGGCGAACGAGGTCTCTCGAGCTTCCTATCCGATATTTGTCCCTGGCTAGACCCGTGTTGTGGACATATATCGAGTAACTACTGTATATGGTCTCGCTAAAAAAATATCGCCGCTTACTAGACGAGTAACTTAAAACATTCAGCGAATCGCAACTTCAAAATCTTGTCGATCATTTGCGAATACAACTGTTCATCACCATAATTAAACGATTAAGTAATGGTTTATAATAGAGAGTACAATATCCTCGAATATCATTTAGATTGTATTTTTGCGAGGTTCGAGAATTTAAAAATATCCAGTTGTCGAAGGATAACATGAAATATTTAGGAAGAGTATTAAATATTCCACCACACATTTAATAATACGTTATTGTAGAAACGATGTTAAATGGAGTGATCGTTTAACGTTTCAATCGCCTTGAAGAAGTGATTCGTAGATATATCTCAACTAACGGATTTCGAAGAGATAATGCGCTCCTTAGGTGTATCCATAAATACAGGGTGTCCCAAAAATGTCAGAAAACTTCCTGAGGTCATTTGAAGTAACTTTTTCATTTTAAAAAATGTTGTGAAAAGTTGCTTGAAATTACTGAAAAGTTGCTTGAAATCACCTCGGGAACCCCTTCATACGTTTCAAGATTTTCCGACATTTTTGGAATAGCCTGTATATAAATATATACAATATATGTATACGTATTAGCAGATTAATGATTAATACGATGATTATTGATCGCGAATGTGATAATATTACTTTCGCTATAGCATCTCGAGAATGGGGACCAGAGACATCGACTTAAGTTACCAGATCCTACACACATACGCTCAAAACGCGTGTGTGCATCCATAAATACACACGCATATATACTGTATACACGGTCTAGCTTCGAGCAACGGATCCGCGAAGATTGCACCCCTCCTTTCGATAATAAAAACAAAAAAGGACAATGCATTTAATAGAAACGTCGACGCTCAAAACTGGACGTGTACGAATTTCATTGCGTTTTACTAGTGAATTTTTATACTTTTCATCGATTGTTTACACTATAAATGCTTTTCTCTTCTTAATTCGCTTCATTCGAAACGTTTGCCACGTTTCTCTCACTATTCCACTTGCCTACAAGTTGAGTGTGAAAATCGATTTATTTGCATGATTGCTCATGATGCCACGGAGTTTTTTTTTTACAGAGGCGAAACTTCTATCGAAATCGAAACCTTTGATATTCGTGTCCATAATTATCATTTTCACATAAAGTCAATAATATTTGGAACGTACTAATAATATGACAAAATACTACGTTTGAAAAATATACACAATCTCATGAACTGAATGTTACCCTAAAAGATTATCTTCTTCAGCATTTGTGTCAAGAAATAATGTGCAAAAATCGTTACAAACTGACCTTAACCGTGCAAAATTGACATTGACCGTCTTTTTCAAGGTCAACAAGGCTTACACATAGTTTCTTGACACCCTGTATATACTAAGAAGTTTGACCAGCGAAACAAACATACTCATGAGATATCGCTTATGGTTCTTCAGTCATATAAATTATTTTGAAGTATTTTCGTAGTGTACAAACTTGCATACCAAAAATTGGTTTTCGAAGAACGACGGCGGTTTCGTCTCTGTAAGAATCCTTTTATAGCGGTACTTTCATATTGACAGGTTCCGTAACTTATGTACTATGCATATCACTCAAAAGTTTTGGTACACGTGTTGAGAATAAAATTTATAAATATATATGTATTTATATATATATAAATACATATAAACGAAAAAAGTTCGTGCGGATTTATTATTTTTTATTTTATTGTTATTACTATTATTATTATTATTTATTATAATTATTATTATTATTACTATTTTGTTGTTATTATTATTATTATTACTGCTGTATCCTCAATTTTCAGTTAATAAGGTACGCGAATATAAAATTTGACCTCTTCTCTCATTACCTTTTTTGTATAGACATTGGAACATGAATAAAATTTAGAAATACGCTGCGTATCAACAAAATGGATATACAGTCTGTGTAAAAAGTATTCATACACCCTTTAAAAACGAATAACTTGTTTAATATTGGATCAAACGGCTCAAATTTTTTTGTAGATGTTAGAAGGAACAGTTTACTAGATAATGTGTAAATAATTTTTGTAGAAAATTGTTATTGGTCGCAATTGCGAAAAAAAGTAAAGAAATCGATCGAGGTTGCTATATGAAAACCTAATAAACTATTAAACTAATCCTAACATATAAAAAAAAACTCAATCCATTTGGTCCAATTTTAAAAATGTTGTTAGTTTTTAAAAAGTGTACGAATACCTTTCACATCTACTGTATCCTATTAACGATTCAATCATTCTTACATTAGTTTTGTGGCATACGATGAAAAATTTGATTTGATTCGAATTTATTTCTAGCGCATAAACCACACGAACTTTTTCGTATGTTTAATAGATGAAAATAAAGTTACTCTAAATATGTTTCTATATCTGTAGAGCACTACTTCGTTTTTACCCTTATATTATTCCTGCTCAATTTCAATTAATTAAATATTGAATAAATAATTTTTTTCCAAATTAAAAACAGAAAGCAACTGCATTTATCACAGTAAAAACGTAACGAATAATGCAAAACACAAACTAGAATTTTACAAATTACCAAAGTCTAAAAGTGTCATAAATATGCCAATATTTATTGAAATAATAGAATCGTATAGGCATTTCACTAGTAATTAAATCTCAGATTACTCAACGCTTAATTTCGTAAATTTAATCAATCGTTCTTTCATTTCGCATTCAGTATCGCACAAATACTTTTTATTATAGTATTTCGAATTTGAAATATCATTTGTATTATACTGATTCGTTAATGCGTTAAAATCAGTAATCAAAATCTCTTTACTAATATCAATTGAGTAACACATACTCAAGTTACATGTGTCATAAGTATTTGGAATGTATTTATTGGACACTTTACAAAAATTGTAAAAATAAAACGAATGTTACCTTAATTCGAAAAAGTGAATTTAGTTTAATTATCAATATTTTATAGCATGACCGTTGAAATCAATTTACATCGTTTAGCTTGCACCTTTCGAAACATTAATATTTTCTAATTTTCTAATTTTCTAATTTATTTGATTCAAAAGCCGTTTCGTTACAAAAATTAGTGCCTGCACTATCCTGTGTTTTACAACATTGTAATAACACAATGTTTATTCGTCAAGCTCATATTTCACATCATAATATACGCTTATAAGTAAAATGTCTAAATACTTATGTCCAATTGAATATGTGTAGATAGAAGCTATTCTATATTTTGTAAAAATTATATCTATTTGAGAATGGATAATACAAAAAACATTAATATGTGACTGTATTTGTCCGATAGTGTGCCGGGTATTCGGCTACATGCGTCAAATATTTTAATCGGTGATTCTACCATCCAATCTAAAACAAAAATCAAGAATGATTAAATCGTGGTTTCAACTCTCTTTTCAAGTTATGGAACGATTACAGTTCACCGACAGCAACGAGTTTTGCTCAGGCGCGTTGCTATCGATAAATCAGAACATTATTTAATCGTTAATAACTCGGAAGCGAATCTTAAATTGAAATATCGTCACTACCAATTTCTACCTTAAATTGGCTCGTAGTATCGCTTTTTAAATTATTTAGTCCATACAGTAAAATACCCTGTATATCTAAACTTTTGAGCGATACTTGTACATCACATGTAATTATTGTTTGGTTGTGAGTGAAACAGACATCGTATACTCTATAAGTATCTACAGTGTCTACTCTTGTATACTCTATAAGTTGAAAGTGATGAACTGATGAACAGAAAGTCCTATTTTAAATGAACCACACGCAATTATTTAATCTAAACAAAAATTTGTCTTCTAAAACTTATTTTATCTAGCCGGGTGTGCTTTGTTATTGTACCCGTACCGGGTGTACGTATTATTGTTCAGATCGACAAGTTGCCCGTTCTATGACAATTTCATCAACCTATTGCATGTGGATATGTTTTACTCCTCGAAACAAACTCAGATTTACATCAGTGCTGGGTACGGATGGGGCCCCTCAAACGCTTGCATTGGTTTACATACAACATTTTTTGCTGTAACGAATAGTTTAGGCTTAGGAGATAGATAATTGCGCGGTTCACTTCAAACGGGATATCCTGTATAACAATAAGTAACATTGTAATACATACGAGTAGTCACACGAGTCTACCAACGTGAGAAACGTTTCACACTGTTTTGAACGACAAATTGACCAATGGCGGATTTATACTTTTGCCATCTAGGGGCTACCTCTACACCCCAGCACTCCTTGAAGAACAACTCCCTCCTCGCTCGGTCCCTTATCAATAGCACAAAGCACAACATCATTAGTACTACCCTAATTTTGTTCAACCTATTTTTCAGATATGGGGCAGTTAAGTACTTGCATTCTGCATTCTTCTCCCGTAGGCTTTAAGTGATTTCTTGTAATTTCCTACAACGTCATTCAAACATGTTGCTTTTATTTTTAAATTAGTTAACATTTTTATTTATTTATTTTTATTGTTGTGACTTGTACCTTTGGTATTTTTCCAAAAATTTGCCACCCCTGGATTTTGCCGCCCTGGGCCCCTGTAGCCCCCACCCCCCATAAATCCACCATTGTGTGTGACTGCGAGAAACTTAAAATTGAACAAACTACGCGCAAGTCTATGAATTGTGATACTTTCCTCGAGCTAAATTTAATGCCTTAAATTAGTATAAATTGATAAAGCAGAACTTTACGGTTTGCACAGCCGATCTGTTTGCAGCTAAAATTAGGAAATTTGTATTATAACCTGCGCCATTTTGGATAATTACTTTACATAAGGATACACGTCATATTTAATGATATCAGATTAAAATTTCATCTGTTACAAATTTCTGACGAAATTTTCTTTTAAACAGGCATAATTCAGACGTAAATTTTGCTGCATACAGTTATGAAGATTCAAGTGCTTCAAATTTGCTGAATACTTATACGGCTGATTGTTATTACGGGTCAGTGCAATTTGAATTGTATTCTCTTTATCGTTAGAACGGTTAAACTGTCTTCCTTACTTAGTATTTAGAGTTAAAATTCATGTCCCGCATTTAACATTTTTCCTTAAGCAATTATCACGTAATATATGTACATTTTATTTATTATGGTACTTTTCAAGTTCTACTTCTATGCCTAAATACCATGTAACTGAGCGATGTATACTGAGAATCAGTACCACATTTCTGATAGCGAAAATGACAAAATCGAATCGTGTGTGAAGCTTCCTTCCGTCTATTATTATTTACGGGAAACAATATGTGCGTTAAGTTTTTAGTAAGAGGTACTGTCGTTTTGCATTTTTAACTAATTATTATTCATAACGTGCAAAGTCCTAGGATACAGTCTTTTTTTTCATAAAAAATTTATTCTGTAAATAAAACAAAAATTTTTAATCTATTTTCTTTGACTTACTGAAAATTTTGACGCATATACGTAACTAACAAGATATACGAATAAATATAAAATGAAAAGTGTATATATACTTGTGTTATGTTTCTATGTAGTATATGTTGTGTATAGCTAGTATGCACACACAGAAATGTCTATAAATACATATATATAGAAATATATTTTCTAAATGAAAGAATTTTATGAGTGACCATATTCTACGTACACATTTACATGCGTGCAATCTGTGAATATTGAAATAGTAAGATTGTGTGTATACTCTATACTACCTTCGAAAGAAAGAAAATATTAGTACTAATATGTGGTATGCACACATCTAGAACGTAACAAAATATGTACGTACGTAAAGAATGTCCAGATTTAATATAGTCAAGCAAGATATATGTATGTTCATATACTCCAATGATTTTTGCCATTCGAGCCGTAAAATGGCCAACTAGGAATTACAAAAACCCGTAAAGCATATTTCATATTTGACACATTAGTTTTTATTGAATACCATAATATACTAATGTCATTATTTTCAATTTGTATTATTATTATTATTCAACTATCTTATTAATTGTAGAAAAGTAGCCTACTATTTGGAGGGTTCCGAATATTGTGCGGTCTAGTTACCGTGTTGGCTGTTACTTTTATACGCAAACAGAAATTCGCATAAGGATTACTATTCGTGCATTGAGATCATGTAAAATTGTAGGTTAGAAAAAATAATTTCTCTTGAAAAGTAAGTAATTATGTTTTCCGAATTATATGTATTTAAAATCACAATTTCATACACTTTTGTTATCCTGATTTTTTTTTAATCTTTGGTGACGTGTGTTATAAGAATAATACAATTTTTTATATGAAATGTTGTGTGGCTATTATGGGGGATAGTCATTAAAGGTTTTTTAAAACATATTTTTCGAGTAAATTTGTTGACTTATAAAGATTATTATAAAATATTGAATTACTGAAAATTAGATGCATTCGGAAAGAAAAAAATGGAATCCAGATAATCCAGATAGATAGAAATTTTCGAATAAAGAGGAATAAAAAGCTATTCAAATAAAAAAATCATATTCGAGACTTTATCTTTATAAAACATCCCACTCTGTCAAACCTGGCAATGACAGAAAATCAGCAGAGTTTGCTAGGAGACGTAGGCAGTAGACTTGCAGCGAAGGGTTGGCATTAACGCCCCCTACGCCATCATGTGGCCTACAAATTTTAATCTGAATCAGATCCCACAACCACGGTAGAGAGGATCCACGTTTAGCCACGGATAGCCGATATCTCGTCGGTGACAGAACCATCTTTTAGCATGAAACAGGGCCTTTACTAAGCCTGGATCGGAAATTGCTAAAAGCAAAAACGAGGTATAGGAGTAGACCAATCACCCAATGTATTTTTTTGTCTCTCTTTTTTTTGCACTGCAATAAATACGTATCAATACATGAACATTACATACTAATAATAAATTTTAAATATTTACTGTTTAAAATGATATATTTATTATAAGTATAAGAATTACAATAACGTACAATTTAATATTAAAGAGTGCATAGTAAAATCGTATTCGATGCATATATAATTGACAAATTTATTTTATTCATTCGTAGCTTTAGCTACCGAAAATTCCAATTGTAATCTTTTCATGATTTCTTCTCGTTGATACATCACTTCCCTGTAACACAGTTCCGAAAATATAATCGGACATTCATATTGCACGGTTTCGATACATTTAATGTCGTTAGCTCCGTCTCTATCGACTCTGAATTGCGAGATCGATTCCACTGAAATCAGAATTTTAAATTTACGATTTCAAAGTCCGATCGATTCGTTGCCATGAATTCTGAATTCCAAAAAATTGTACTTACAACATCCGAAGTTAGAGAAAAAGCATGTACGATGTTTTGAAGTGATCAAGTAACCGTTATTATCTTGTCGTACGACATAATCTGCCTGCGCAATATTTCGAATAAATGGTACATAACTTAAACGTTCCGCATATTCGACTGAATATTTCCAATGATCGTAATTGCGACTTTCTGCAATTACATTAAACTCCTCTCTAAAGTTATAAATAAATATTTTGTTAAATAGTAAAAAAAATAAACGGTAAAATTTTATGAATAATTATTGTTTTCACACACATTGTTGGATTTAATTTCTTCATGTTGCTGAAATCAGCTACGTATTCCCAAACGTGAATGGGATTCGACTTCTGTATAGTGCCTTCAAAATTTACGCGATACTTTTTCTTATATATGAAGAATATATAAAAAATAAATAACGTCAGTACTAAATAGAATACGTTTCTTATTTTCCATCTCATTGGGTTAAGTCCCATAACTAAAATTAGAATCTAAAGTTATATTTTATACAAACGAACAGGAAACTGAACACGTTATTTATACGAATCGTGCCACACCCGTCCTAAATCAACTATACAAGTAAAAAAAGTATGTTACACTTACTTAGAAAATTCAGATCAAACTGAAAAAAGGTTGTTGGAACTTATAGTTTCTGTTTTTTTTTTTTTTTATTTAGATATAATGTCAAACAAGTCAGGTTTCTTTGTTCCTTCACAATCGAAGCAATTTGTATTTGATACTGGGAATTTCCCTCGATGATGAACCAGGACACAGATACTGCTTTTGTTTCAAATATCAGCAACAGAAAGGAAATGAGAGTGCTCACGCTCGGGATTTTAGTGTCCCCACTTTTCTGCAGCATCTTTTTAGCCTAGAACAGAACCTGCATCAACTTTTTAGCCTGGACCAGAACCTGCATCATCTTTTTAGCTGGTCCAGGCTAAAAATTAGACTAGGGGGCAGCACTATACCGGGAACACTAAAATCCCGGGCGTGGAACTCTCATTTCCTCTCTGCTATTAGTAATTTTATTAGAAAAATTAGGTGGTAAGATAGCTAAGGGGGTACTCGGCAGTATCATTGGCAAAAGGAATTCTTATAATCGTTAAACAAGCAGAGATAGATAAATTTATCAATGTATTGTGTTTAATAAATTAATGCGTACGAATGTTCATGGTTCAAAAGTTACTCTGTACCTTGACCTCTATCATCTATTTTTACCAAAAAATTAGGTGACGAGATTCATCATTGGCGAAGGGAAATGCGTGCGAATATCAAGAGCTAATAGCTGCACAATTATAATTTGCTATAACATTTTAAATTAAAATTTAAGACTTACTAATTATAGAAACTTGTGTATTTAATTGAATTGTGTCTGAATTTACTTTAGGCTAGCTCGGGATGGGCCAAGGTTTTCCCCTGGTCCACCTTCACCTTCTTGGTAAGCTCCTTTCAATTCTTATCCGAAACACAGTTTTTGTTTCGGATTACCTTGACATTCAATGAACATCATCAACTTTTTTTCTGGATTCCTAATTGGAATTTGCTTCGGAACATTTCAAAAGTTCCTTTTCGTAAAATTGATATGTTTTGCTTAAAATTGGTATTCCTGGGATCGGAGGTCCCCCAGGGGCTCACTCACGGGTGCGGCCTGTAGGGGGAAAAGGATCGGCTTATGGCGTCACATAAAATCATGAAGGATCACTGTCGTGCTAGCTTCCGTGCCATAAAGTCGCGTTAAACTTCTATTCGTCAATCGCGTCAATTCATTTCTGTGTCTGTATCAATTTATTTTGTATACCTCTGATTTCTATATGTGTAAATAATGAATGTGTGATGAGTGGACTGCGGATCTTAATGCAAAATAAAAATATTGATTGTGAGAAGCAAGGAATAAATGGAAATTTATTTCCACCTTTAACATCCATGATACATGGAAAACAATACAACAATTTTTTTAGAGATGCAGAAAGTCCGCAGTCTGGTGATAAGACTTGAGCTAAGAATAACGAAGACACATGATCCAATCATAAATGATTGTCAGTATTCTATACTCATAGTATAGTATTACTATAGTGACAGTACTATCACGCGAACTGCTTTTATCACAGATAAGTGTTACAATAATTTTGCTACATACATTGATTGTGTGTTACCTAAATTAATATGACAGTTTCGTATTTCAAAAATAAATAGTATATACGAAATATAATATCACATGATATTGTCCACCTGATACAAAAGTATATACAGTGTCTACTTGATATATGGCCAAAACACGGATCTGACCAGAGACAATTATCGGCTAGAAGATACCATTCTTTGGTATACTGCCAAACGTAGAAAAGGACAGTAAAGTCTCTCTCGCCGAGGAGTGTAAACATAATATGGGACGGGTGTATTGGTGTGAGACCACGCGACCACTAATCCTCTAATCAAATAACAAAACTTCTTTATTTTTCATTATTTTTTATGGGACTTTCAAACATCGTTCAGTGCACAAGTAAATATGATCGGAATTATATCATATTTGTTATCATTTTTATTAGAAAAATGCCACGAATATGTTGGCAAAACCCCATAAAAAATAATGAAAAATAAAGAAGTTTTGTTATTGGATTAGTAGTGGTCTCCTGGTTTCACACCGATATACCCGACTTGAATTATGTTTACACTCCTCGGCGACCGAGGCCACTCGAATCACCAGTGGAGATAGTTGTGGGACTTTTGTCGGTTAAATATTTGGGACATATGTGTATCGAGTAAAGACTGTACACTTCAGTACTTGTGTAGTAGGAATGTTCGATTCCGATTCGATTCTTCAGAAAATTGATTCATTGGATGAAAAGGACGATCTTTTGAATCGATTCTTTACATCCCCATTTATTGGAAGAGTCCGAGGGTCGATCCTAGGAGAATCGAACATTCCTATCGTGTAGACTCTTTTGTCGAATTACTGTTATCTAAGGCTTGAATACTAATTTTTGATTGTGTATGTTTTATCAAAGCCTAAGATTATAAACTGAATTGAAGTTTTCGAAAAATGCGACTTATGTCGTTTTTCTATTATCTATATTGAAAATATTGGAATTATTAACAAATTCTTTGTAAAACTTTTTAGATATTTTGAGAACAATAACTTTTGACGATTAAATTAAGAAATGTGGGTAGAATATTTATTCTATGAGTAATATTATTTCTCACTGCTCAATGCAATTAAAGGAATCAATTGTCAAAATATTCTCAGAAAAAGCCTGTACTCTGATAAAATTATTTTTTCAAATGTTCACGTTTAAATTAAGTATATACCTCTAACTGAAATTATTTGTTATAGTCATATTGAATTGTAGATCATCCATTACTTTGAGCTGAGTATTTTAGTTGATTCTGTCACACAATAAATATTCTTTCATTCATAATAATATAAATAGTAATAAATATTATGGATCATCAAACTGGCCTTCTGCATGACTTGTTGGCCAAACTAGAGTTCCTTCTCGCAACATCTTCATAACCCGGGTCTTCACTCGTGTTGCATGATAATCCCCAGGACAATAAATAAGTTGAAATGGTCGGTAAAATGTAAATGGTGGATATCTACGAATCTTTGGTTCTCTATCTTCTGAAAATAAAACTTGTCAGTACTAGTGTTTATTTTACTTATAATAGACTTAACAATGTTATAAGAACTCTGAATTTTCTGGAATTTTTATAACAAAGAAACAATTTATTCCCTCTTATTAAGTAAACTAAATATACTACTTATATCACAAATTACTTTTTTGAAATTTGATTTTTACCAACAGTAGGTTGTACAGTGTAGTAAAAAAAACTAAGAGTGGTCCGTATTGTATGACTCTACCCTATACATACAAGTATTATTCGCTCGGCGAGAGTTGGCACGAGAAACTCGTAGGTACCACGTGGTGCTCCCACTACGCGCTACACGTCTTCCGCGATTGGCCGAATCGCTCAACGAAGACAGCAAACGAGCGTATTGAGTGTGACTGCAACAGAGCGATGTCGCGTGGCGACGCAACGCTGAGCTCAGAGCATTGGCGTAACTCTATTGTGCGTGCACGGAAAACAGGTCCATGGAAACCTATTTTCCTTGCACGCACAGCAGGGATCCATCAACCCACGCTTGAAATTTATGACTTTGTTATTAAATTTAAGACTCCAGTCTTCACGGTTAGTGAGAATCAGAGAATATCATGTGCCCCCCATAGTTTACGCGGATCCTACTTATTTACGCCTATGTCGACCGTCCCCGCCGGGAGTAAAGCGTAAGAGTGGGATCCGCAGCTTTGCGTCAAGAGTGGGGACTCGCCGTTCCCCCTGCACCCCACTGACGAAATTCTGTGCCAACTCTCACCGAGCGTACAATACATATACGTAAATTATAGGGGTGTGCGGGTACCCGAAATTTCGGGTTCGGGTCGGGTCGGGAAATTTGTTCGGGTTCGACCAGGGCCCGCTCTAGCGGTTACGACGCCCGGACAAAAAAACAAATTGCCGCCCCTTTTTAAGCACCGTGCTGAACAGAATGACCTTTTTTTTTTAGCAAAATTGTCTGGCAAGGGTAGTCAGACATTTTCTATAAACTGAATATTTAAAACATGAATATTTTTCTCACACTTACAGCCAAAGCCAAAATGGCGCCCCGGGCAAATGTCCGGGTTGTCCCCCCCCCTGCCCCTAGAGCGGGCCCTGGTTCGGGTCGGGATCCCGAAAGTTTATAAACTTCGGGTACCCGAAATGGCAGTCGGGTCGGGTCGAGTCGGGGTCCCGAAAGTTTGCAATTGTCGGGTACCCGAAGTTAAAGTTGTATTTACATATATATATATATATATATATAAGTATAATGATGTTTTATAATTTTTCAGTTCAATCTTTTTTTCCACTGGCAAGTTAAGAATGATTTTTGTATTTCCCGTATAATCGGTTCTCGAACTTCGCGACGAAAAGAAATAATTTCGAATACATTATGTGTGTGGGAGTCGGGTGAAATGACTGAGGCCGTGTTCGCGGGTATACGTCTTTATTCGTCGGTGGACCTTCAACCGTCCTATACCGACGTTCGCGAGCGAGTGTCGATCACGTGCCTTCGACCGACCGATTCTCCCTCGCGTCAGTCGATTGTTTAGCAGATGGCGACCGTCCCCGAAGCCGATCTTCACGTGTTTCGCTGCGGCTTTCCGAGGACGGTCGCCGCCGCGTATACAATGTATGTTGTCGGTGGTCGGCGTGCTCTTTGCGCGGGCCGCCACATGTGAAATGACAGTATTTTATTTTAAATAAAACAGCATTATGCTTACATATATAAATACAACTTTAACTTCGGGTACCCGAAGATTGCAAACTTTCAGGACCCCGACTCGACTCGACCCGACTGCCATTTTGGGTACCCCAAAGCGCGGGTTCCCGAAATTTATAAACTTTCGGGATCCCGACCCGATCATTGCCCGACTTGACCCGAGGCTCGGGTACCCGAAATGTCGGGTACCCGCACACCCCTAGTAAATTAACATGTGATTATATCTTACCATTAGGATCAAATTCATCGGCTGAATCTTCTGAGGTATCCCAGTGTTCAGTCCTAAATTCATGACCTATGTCCTCGGGCC
Source organism: Halictus rubicundus (assembly GCF_050948215.1). NCBI lineage: Eukaryota > Metazoa > Arthropoda > Insecta > Hymenoptera > Halictidae > Halictus > Halictus rubicundus. The sequence goes on from NC_135166.1 coordinate 5,342,463, forward strand.
TAAAATAAAAATACGCTTAATGGTTATGGTTATATAAGTTATTATTACTATAAACATAAATAACTTACACTGAACATAAAGCTTCTACTGTTGAGTCCGATGATGATGACAATGAAAATCGCGAAAAGTTGCTTCTGCTTTCAGGTACTGACTCCAACAGTTCGGGTGACTTTAATTTTAATCCATTCAGTATCCTATAGGTATTATCCCAACGATCTCTCAAACTGGCTCTCATACTTTCATACTCACTACTCCTACCGAACTATTAATTTCATCATTACTACTCATTATACACATCCAATATTTTATTTTTAATTGTGAAAATGTCTTACTTATGTCCTTACCAATAGGTTATCAGTCGCGAAATAGTTTTGTTCAATATCTAATCCTATCAGACCTGGCAATTTCGCTAAAACCACTGGTAGAATTTCAAATTCATTATCATAAAGGTCAATGTATTGCAAACTGTTCATAGTTTCCATAGTATCCGGCAACTCGCACAAATGATTGTGACACACTCTTAATTCTTTTAACGATGTCAGTCTTCCTATATCCTTAGGAAGTGTCAGTAAATTGTTGTTCTCTACTATTAGAGTATTCAACTTTCTCAATGAACAAATTTCTGTTGGTAAGCAAGTAATATTGTTCCAACTAATATTCAATATGGTTAGATTAACAAAATTACTGATTTCCTTAGGTATTAAAGGAATCTTTGTTCCACTCACATCAATCTCTTTGAGATTAGATGGCTCTTTTAATGAGTTTATTGGCATATACCAAAAGCCGTTTGCATTATAACACCCTGTATTTCCGATTATTAATCGTTCAAGATTTGTCATTCCACCAATTATCTTTTCTATAATCGACCCAAACAATTGGCATTGTCTCATGTGAAGCATTTTAATATTAGACATTAATGGTTTTTCTGGAAAGTCGAATGTTTGAAAGGTTGTTTTATTCAAAGACACTGTTTCTAAATTCTTGTACTTCGAGTTCAGTAACCACATCGGGAATGATTTACAGATGCCATTTTCTTCAGCACAAAATATAGTTAACTTAACACTTTTTACAGGGACATTTAACTCTGACCCCAAATTTTGTGAAAATTTGAACTCTAGCAAATTACACATTCCATTTTGGACACAGCTTGGAATTATTTTAAATTCATTATTTGCAAGAGAAAGACATTTTAGCTGATTCAACTTGAAGTATGAACGTGGCAAATGTTTTAATTTATTAGAATTAAGCTCCAAATTCTCTAAATTTGTTAAGTTGTCTAAATTACTTGGAACATTTTCTATACAATTATTGCTAGCTACTAAAGTTTTTAAACTAAATAATTCACTAACAATGTTTGGAACATACAAAAATTTATTTGAATCAATGTTTAGGTAAACTAATTTCTGTAGATCTTTTAAGGACTTTGGTAGATCGCTTAACTGATTGTTGGACAAGTCAAGTTGAACTAAATTTGTTAAACACTCAGAAAATCTGTTGGGCAATTCATTGAGATGATTTCCTAAAAGAGACAGATTTTCTATAATTCGCATTGGCGATATTTGGCATATCTGCTTATTAATTTCTGTTGTTAATATTTTATTCGAATCATTGTCCGTTACAATATTACATAGACCATCTTTTAATGTAAACCATGTGTCTTTTTTAGTTGAATTTTCCAAACTGCACTCTTCAAACATTTCTGTCAGAATAAATAAAAACTTGTTAAGGAAAATTGCTCAAATTGTCAAGAAATCTCATTCTAAAAAATTAGTATGTTCCATACAAAACAGGTTGTGAGAAATTGTTAGACTAAAGGGAGGATCAACATACTCTTAATTAACAAATTATAGTTTGCAAATTTCTGTATACAGAGATTTTTTGACTGAGTGTATATACTTTTATATATTTTACCTACATTAGTGAAAAATTCTATAAGTCATTGATCCAGATTCATCAAGTATTTATAAAACTTCATCTAGCTATATTTATTTCAAGAAGTTCAGTGAATATATTTCCAATATAAATTCAGCTCTAATTTGTACATTTAATTTTTTGGACGTAACTTCCCGTGAAGAAATATTCCGTTACTGTTGGTATTCAAATCATAAAAATAATACACCTACTACGCCTATTGTACAAACCTTTATTGTAGGTATTGTGAAAATGGATATTTATATAATAATAATGAAACTGTAAACAATCTCCAGGTTAGGAACTCCTCGGAACTCCACAAAACTCACATGTGACAACGTTAGTGCGAACTGTATAGAATCCTGTACTATGTATCACGTAGTACTTACGTCCGTTATTTTAAAATTGTTAAATTCTTCGATATACATACACAAAAAAAAACATAGATAATACATATTTTATGTACATATGTAGTAAATTTAAAAAAGTTTTAATTCTATATTCTATATTCTGTATTCTATTCTATTTTTTTTTATTATTTACTTTATATATACATAGTACCAACTGCAATTACCTGTACAGTATTGCTTGACCTGCATGCGAGACGACCCATACCATTCTACTTTTTCATTCTATTTTGTACTATTTTGTAATGAATGTACACGTTTACATTGTAATTTATTTGATGAAAAATAAAGAATATTAGTTACAACAGTCAATGTGTTCTTCTTTCTCCACCTTGGACATGAATATTCCATATTAGAATTAAATTAAGTCTTCGAAAAATTCGAGAAGAGCAGTTTTTGAAATTGGCGCGAAAATTTTTTTTCGATAATTTTCGACAAAATTAAATTTTGTATTAGACAAACATCCGAAAGGAGGAATCCGAATTACAGTAGTACAAGTCAACGTCAAGTCAGACGCTCGAAAAATTTTCGAAATTTCAGTAGTATAAGTCAACGACAAGCCAGACGGTCGAATTTTCGGAAAATTTCGAAAATTTGAACTTTTGTACTAGGAAAACATGATATCAAAGGAGGTATCCGAATTTCAGTAGTACAAGTTCACGTCAAGTCAGACGTCAAGTCCATTTTTACACAAAATGATTGTGTCAAAATACAATATAAATGTTCACGCGTAATGTGCATCGTGTAATGTGTATTATCGCACATGGTAACGTCAAGTAATTTAAGGTCTTGTCTGTAGAAGCATATATAGGCGAGGTATGGGAGTTGACCAGGCTTCAGAATCCAATCCTTGAGGCAGTTTTGAGTAAATGCGTCGTCGAAAGCCGCAGATAAGTTTCGTTGGTAAACTTCAAAGGAAACGTTTCAATACTGGCACCGTCTAACTTATCCGATTTCTGGCGCGTTCCGACTTGTTTTCATCAGCAAATCAGCAATCGATCGCAATCGATTGACAATGTGTCTGATGAATACGAGTTCAAACGCGCTATAAATATAATAAAAGGAAGTTAAGAAAGTGTGTCGGAATAAAGTGTAAATCAATGTAATTATACGCAATATTTACCAAGAAAGTAACATTAATAATGGTATATTTAAAGAAAAGCGAAAATACAGAATAATTCCAGTATACGTCACGTGTTCCTTTATATTTTCTTCCAGGAAAATTATCTGTGGTGGGTCTACAAGTATATATGGTCTAAGTTTCTAAACGTATCGAATGAAAATAATTATAGCCATGTTCATTATAGATTTCATTTAATTTTTAATTCTTACATAATGCTTTAATACAAATTTTCAAATTACAAGTGAATGCACAGTTGACGAAGAAAATTATCTGAACAATGAGCCGAGTAATCCGCTATGCGGATTAATTAAAGTATCAAATACCCAAATAGTTCTAATATTTTTAGTTACATTCTTCAATTTTACATGAAATCTTGCAAATTTTCAAGAATATAGTCGCAAAAGTACAATAAAACATATGTCACAAATTTCAGCAGATATGAAGAGTTTGTATATAAGTGAATAAGGTAACCGATTTTAAAGAGAATTTTCAAATACAACTTATACCATAGTGACTTATAGTAAAAGTATCTTTAATTTACAGTATGATGCTATACAGTTAGAAGACACGATTACCGTTCATTTAATCGTTTTAGCTCATAAGTATTGTAGAATTTTCTGACACTCAGAAGAAGCATATTCTTGAATACAATGTATCCACATGAGAAAAATATAAAAAACTGTCACATAACTATCTATCAATTGTAATCTACATTTAAATATTGGTGTTAATATTATTCAATTCGTAGCAAATGTAAGGCTAGATCATCTATACAAAAATTCAAATATATCTGAAGAAGAAGTGAATTCCAGGTGAATTAAAATTTGCCGCCAATGTAAATAGACGAAAGATTGCTTCATAAATTATATTCCCCGGTGTTATGCAAATAATAGACGAACAAAATATTTAATCTTTGGAGTGTTGGCTACTAGAACTAGTCGAACGTGAACGGCGTTTAAATTTTGGTTGATTATTAGAGTCCGACATATTATCACTCTTTCTTCGGTTTTTATCAGTGTCGTAATTAGGATTAGAGTTGTTTGTCCTTCTGTAATCATTACGTCTGTCATAATATCTATAATTTTCTCTGCCTGGTCTATTCATTCTGTAAGAGTCTCGTCTGCGTGGATAATAGTTCCTTCTATTTCGTCTGTCACGACTATTTCGACGATCGTAATCTCTGTCCCGAGATCTTCTGCGATCCCGTGACCTTGAACGACCGCTTCCTCGTTTTCTACTCCTATCTCGCGAATCACGTCGCGAAGATCTATCGCCGTAGGACCGATGAGAATCTCGTTTCATTGCTTTTTCATTTTTATGCTTTCCATCTACTTTATCCTTCATCATGGCGTCATTTACGTCAGAATTAGCGTTCAAGTTATCAAGATCCTGTTCCACGTTTTTATTGTCGATCGTCTTTTCTTCTAATTGATCGTTTTCCTTGTTCTCCAACTCTTCAGATACCCGTGTATCAGTATCAAACTTGTCCATTATTTGATTATCCTCGTCTGGATTTTCTGTGAATTTTTTAATCCTATCCGCTTCACGTTTCTTGGTTTCCTCTTCTTTTTTTAAACGTTCCTTTTCTAATTTCTGCGATACAATTTTATATATTAGAATTACATCTAATTGTACATATAAAAAGAACTGTTAACATTTAATTTTCAATAAGAGTTTCTCATCCATTTTTATAAACTGAATACAAGTCCGAAAATCTTGTTTCTTCCCGTGTATCTAGAGTTTACAAAAAATCTATATTTAAAAATTAATGCAAATTTCTAACTTCAAAGATGTTTTGTGCTTTTAATAATAATCAGCCATGCAGTCACTTTCCTATAAAATTATTTTGCAAACTCTTCTGAATGGAATTATGTACTTTAATACGTATACTATGTATCGCATTCTGAATATGTGATACAGGACACGGTAGTTTATTTTTAAAAAACCAAGTATGTCATTAGGAAATCTAATTATACCGAGCGATAGACTCTTTGTTCTGCAAAAGATATCAAGAGAATATAAAAACTGCAGTTTGTTTCCTGTACAGAAACGGAATAGGTTGACAAAGCGCATGATGGTGGTAGTCGTACTTAACACTGACGTGGAGGTTGATTACTCAGCAGCACAATATACATAGATAATCAGAACCGACATATACGCTGGGCAGAGATTACGAAAAAAGTATAAATTTGTGAATATTGTTATGATTATAAAATTTTTCAAATTACGCACCTGAAATTCGTGTAATTTAATTGTACGATTCTGAGCTTGCTTCCAATGAGGTGGTGTAACGCTTCTCGAACGACTACGCGAAGGTGTATGATATCGCTGGAAATTTGATTATCGTTATTTACATTCATGGTTTAATTAAAGAAAGAGCTATCACAATTTATAAATTTATTTTCGTTGAAATATTTTTAAATATATGAAAAATGCATACATACCATGTACCATAAAATGTATACAAATACTTACAAATATTCCTCTTCCTTTAAATACACGACCAGTTTTTCTATGTGATCGTACCCGATCCCTTCCATAATGTTGCCTAAATTCTTTTTGATTTGCATTATTAGTAGGCCCTGCTCTGTACAAAAATTTATTTGCTGGTACTTCTGGTATTTCATCTGGATCAATTTTTGTTACTGATACAAGTGGATGAGGTTTTCCAAGATCATCCTCATTTGAATCATGTAATTCACCGTCTTCTGACTTTGTCCTTTTTTTACTGTAATATTAATAGAAATCATTATTTTCCTGATTGATAATTTTTTAGATTGTAAAATGAATTGTAGGGCATATACTTTTTCTTGGCTTTTTTCTTCTTCTTAGACTTTTCTGCATAAGAATCGGAATCTGAGCCTGACGAACTACTCTCTTTTGTATCGCGTTTCTTTGCTGCAAATGATAATAATTGAAAATGATGATTTTAGCATATTAATTATTTTTTTTTTAATAAATTGAAAAGAAAAATCAATGTACCTTTACTTTTGACCTTCAACACAAGTTCTCCACAATTTACAACCTTAGCATCTTGTAATGGACGAGACATACGGTCTACTGGAAGTCCCTCAACATGTGAAACAATTTCCTGGCCAGACACTACTTCTCCAAAAACCACATGGACACTGAAAATATTTATATTCAAATATAAGTATAGAAGTCAGAAATAGTTACAGAAAGAGCTTAAGGCCGTATTTACTCTCACACTTACTTGTCGAGGTGAGGCGCTGGTTGTGTTGTACTACAACAACAAAATATGATTAAGGGGATGAGAGATGAACAGAAAGAGCCAGCTTTCATTGGTCATTGTGTTGTAGTAGTGGTGTGCAGACCCTTCCCTCATGACTACACAGAAATATGGCTAAGTTATTCATTCCTCCAAAGATATTCTTATTTCTATGCTGTCTAATATTCTTCAGATGTATAACATGATTTATATAGACATAAACTATCAAATACAAAATGACCTTACATAACATTGATAATTGGAAAATCTATTATCTATTGGAAGATTTATTATATAAATATCAACACACCCAAGATTTCATTTTATTTAATTAATTTATCTCCTGTCATTCATTTAAAGCACATGTAAAAATATACTAAAACCTAAAAAATTGGTAAAACGTGAGAATAAATATATGTATTAAACTCCTATTACCTTTACCTTTCGTAGTTGACAAAGAATACATCTGTCAGCAGAGAAAAATAATTTTGAGCCAGTAGAAATATTAAAAAATAAAATTTATATACAAAATATTTTAGTAAGCCCATAGCTCTGATTATTAGTAACATGCAAAATAAATTTTATGTAAAATGGTATAATGCGTTAACTTTATAGCATTTTAAGCTTATTATCACACCATCTTGAATTTTTTTATCTAGTGTGAAATTAGTTAGTAGTTTTACATTCTTTAAAAGATATATATTTACATAAATTCAAATACTTTCTCTTGTATAAATACTCACATAAAAAATTGTGAACCATTTGTATCTCTGCCACGATTAGCCATTGATAGCAGAAATGATTTATTATGTTTTATAATGAAATTTTCATCTGGAAAAATATTATTTTACTTAGTTTGTACAGCATTCTTTATAAAATAATTTCTGACAATACTTTTAACCAAATTAGTATTTATAAATTTACCTGCAAAAGTTCCTCCATAAATGGATTCACCTCCTGTTCCATTGCCTACTGAAAAGTCACCACCCTGAATCATAAAATCCTTAACTACTCTATGAAATACAATTCCCTTGTAATGTAATGGTTTATTAGTTGTTTTCCCAAGTCCTTTCTCGCCAGTACATAAAGCACGAAAGTTTTCACATGTCATAGGGCATGCATCGGCAAATAATTCAAAAATTATTCTACCCATTGGGAGTCCGCCCACTTCTATGTCAAAAAACACTCGCGGATTGACATTCATTGCGCCAAAGTTTCTTTTATATTTCTGGAAATATTAAAAATTATATAAAGTCAACATTTGTTCATATAATTAATAGACATTTCATACAAATATAGATGATCTACTTAAATTCTAATCACATGCATGCATTGTACATGGATCCCTAAATACACAATATCACAGATAGAAAGTAAAAATGTATTATTTCGTATCTACGTCTCAACGATGATGTAAAATACAGTAAAAAGTACATTTATTTCCAAAGATATAAACTGTTACCGTTATAAAAAACAGAAACACTCATGAAATCCAGTGAAGAAACTTCTAAAGTAAGGTTAGAACTGCTCAACTAATCCGCTTCGCTTACTTATTGAACTGTGAATTCATTAATATGTACACTACACATATATCATTTTCTCCTCCGTTGTATATGTTTGTTGTATCAATGCGTGAATATCAACAACGTATAACCGTAGTAATGGAATAGTCAATCACGAAAATGATCACTCGGTACCATACAGCCATATTGTTGAATCCATGAAAGCTTAAACCATGTATACTTATAGACCCGGCACAGATAATTTTCCTTGAAGAAAAGATACAGGAACGCGTGACGTCACAGGTTCCAAAGATGTATAAGCTATGCTCATCAACTTACGGGCCATAAGGATAGTGCCAACGCTTAATTTGGGAGAAAGTATTGTTAATATACAGGTCGGTCCATAAGTTGATGCTACAATCTACAATACGTTATTTGAATTGGTTTTAATCATGGTGATCCGTCTAACGTGCAACTCGCTTATGGACAAAAATCGAGAATCAACAACGTGTACCTTGTCTAGACGTATAGTACGTGTATAGGAAAGCCGAGAATCCAGTGAAGAAAAGATGACGAGAACATGTGATGTCACAATATAATTCCTAAGATAATTCTGTAATGGCCAACACGGCAGATCTTCGTTGTAATACCTTAATAAAACATATAGAATAAACATTTGTATCTCAAACATACTTTATATATTGACTATTTCATGATGAAATACCAAATTTTTTGAAATTATCCTGTCCATTCTTTCCGTGAATCCCCCCCAGCCAAGCATTGGCACTGTTCTTATGGTCCGTGGCATAGCTTATACATCTTTAGAACCTGTGACGTCACGTATTCCTATATCTTTTCTTCAAGGAAAATTATCTGTGTCGTGTCTATAGGTTTATATGGTCTAAGGTCTAAGATACCTTGTACCAATTACTATGTAAAGAGGTTCTTCTCTACTATTGCTTACGCGAGCACTAATAATGACTTATAAATTAAATAGATTTTAAGATTGTATTATCTTCATATTCTTGTATACAGCACAAAAGTCTTATTTGGTAAAATTAAATTAAATTAAATCACTTTAGTAATATCGATACAATGATTCGTAGATCACTGTGTATATGTACAAATCTACGGCTGCCAACAAAAACAAGTTATCATTGAGACAAAACTTCGTTATTTTGCGAAAACATTACCAGTACATAGTTTCGCCTCTCTGATATACTCTGTATCCTCGCTTCCGTATACAAATTGTATCATATCGTATGCACATATAATATGTATAGTTACATATGTGTTTTGTTACAAAAAGAGACAATAAAAATAATGGATTGTATAATTAGTTTTTACATTTAGTAAGAAAATCATTCAAGATTATCAAAATATTCAAATTTTGTAATCCTTCATCATTATTTGTTGTATACAATGCATACATTTTATTGGTATTTACACATATTCAATATTATGAGAATGAAAAAATTAGTCTTCAATGTTTAACTGATATCCTCAACAAAAGATAGGAAGAAACAGTTGATTTTGAACGATACAGTAAGGAGGGATAGTGTTGTATTGTACGTCTTTACGGAATTTGTTCATACAGTCAATGGTAAATGTTGGTAAATCCGAGGTGATACGCTTACAAAAGAACACTATAAAAGAATTACTTGCTAGGAGAATCAACAGTGCAGTATCAGGTATGATCGATATTGACAAAAGTGGAGGCACAAAAACCCCGGGCGTGAGCGATCTCATATCCTCTCTGGCAGTATATTCAATTAAACGGGCCTACGCTGCTGACAAGTTTGCAAACACAAAACCTAACAAAAGCTACTGCATAATTAAGTATACGTTTCTTGGGGTTGATTAACGCGACGAAGTTATTTGTTAACGTGATTGGACATTTTTCTATGCGTGGCGTGATGCTAAAGTGATCATAATGTTTTGAAGTTTTATTTACAGAAACATTATATTGTGTTCATTGGGACTATTATTCGTTTCAAATCTTCAATTTTGCATTCAAATCTAGTGACATACGATTTTCATCTCTATTTATATATTTTTCAAAGTATTCAATTTCAAAGGTAAGTTTATTACATTATGTCTAAAAAAACTATAGTTGTTATTTATAAATTGCGACTTTGACATTAGAGAAGTATAAAAAAAGCAATGCACCTTTTTTCAAAGATATGTGGATTCATTTATCATTTAAGAAAGTATTAAATTATGAAAAATGTAATAGAAACATGGAAACATGATAATAATGTGATAGAAGATAAAGACAATGACGTGTGTAATTATGAATATTATAATGTTATAGGTGCATGGACTGCAAAAAATTAAAGAAATATAATGCAGGCCCAATTAGCAACTCCTCGAAAATTACCAGTGTTTGTGTTTCCCCAAAGTATCACTTTCTTTTTAGACGATCAATCTACACACAAACAAGTTTTAACTTTATATAATCCATATGATTTTCCTATAAAATTTAAAGGTAAATATTTCATATATATGGAAGATAATAGTTAAAAACCTTTCAAAAAGGGATTCTCATAGAAATTATTATTATTACAGTATTATGCACAGCACCAAATAAGTATAAAGTTGTTGATCCAGAAGGTACGATCAAAGCAAGATGCTGTGTTGATATTGTTGTTAGACATATAGCACTTTTGTTAAGCAATTGCAATGTTATTGATAAATTTAGGATACAAATGCAAGCACATCCAACCAAGCAGGTAATTTGTGAACATAGCAATAATCTAATAAAAGTGACATTGTAATTATATTATTAAACTAATATAATTTAAGACTGTGGGAATATTAATAGGCTATAGGAAAACGAGATGTTGAAGCTAAACTTGTTTCTGGGACAACGGATACCGCTGGTAGATCTACCCCTGATCCAGAAATGTTTCAACAGCTTCCTATAAATGAAACTAGACAACAACAATCTTATGCACTTATAGCTCAAAATAAAGCAATTGATAGTAAGTAGATATTTTTAGAAATTAAAAAATAAAATTGATTACCTATCAAAGTGTGGTTAATATAGAATAGAGAAGTTTTAGTTTATTTGAAAAATATCATTGCGTTTACCATTGCAGAATGTAAATCCAAGATACCATTAAAATGACCAAAGTTGCAAAATGATTTATTTCATCGAGACATTCAAGATAAACATACAAAAACAGTTATGTCATTAGATATGAAAAATAAAAATTATATTGTTGTGGATAAAGGTTATTATTTTAGTTTTTACAATTAGTTGTTTGATTCATATGTGCACATAATTAGTGTTTTGTATGCTAGTAACGTTATCTAATTTTAATGGACAAAAAAAAATTTATCGAGAAGTTCACTAGAACTCAAAGTAGAATAAAAGCATGCTTTCTTCTATTATATGTATACAACATATTAAAATTTTTCTTACCTTTTGTTTAAGTTTTACTGAGAATGATATGAAGTTTCATAAAACCATATATACCATATATTATAGTTACAGATCAAATAGTTATAACATCTTAAATATTTAAAATATTCGTGCTTCTACATGCACTTATTCATTTCTTAATTTTTAGGAGGAACAAATTATGTTGCATTGATTGCTGGAATCATATGTATAGTTGGATTACTTCTACCTACAGAAGGAGAACAGAACATTAGAGTGCCTGATTATCTTCATCTTTCAATGAATTTTAAATTAATATTTTCATTTGTACTAGGTGAGTATACAGATACTTCTTTGAATTAAGAACTCTAAATACAATCTTCTCCTCTATTACAGGCATGGTTACAATAATTATTTTAAGGCTATAATTCTGGAATTCACATATATGTATGAAAGAAACCTTAAATGATGATTCAAATCAACTTTATACGATGATTTAGACATGGGATAAAAGGCACAACTAATATAAGGTTTTTTGATATTAAGTCTCTCTTTTGTTACGGGATATACTTGACTCTAGTCTATAAACAATAAGCTGTCATGTTACATTATGAATAATGCTAATATTTATTGACATGTGTAAAATCTTTTATTCTTTTAAGACATAACTATAAATTCTTATACAAATTCGTGTTTTATTACCCTATGTATGTTCTATAGTATGTACAGAAAACCTGTAAGTACATATACACTATACTAAAGAAATTTTGATAATGTTACTGCCTTTTCTACCAAAAGTGAAATATTTATATAAAAATGAATAACTCATTTCTGTTGAAATGCTTTTTACATAGAAAAATGATGTATAAAACATACGATTGAGATTTACTTATGCATTCTATTGACATATGATCTCATGTACAAATGTATAAATATATTATGTAAAATGAATTTTGGAATTTAGGTAACCTTGAATAAAAATCATTGAAACAAAAAAGGATTCTTATATTTTTATAATAAAATGCCAGTTATATCAGTATAATGAAAGTTGTTTAAGTATCTTAGAAATATCTTAGAGTGTTTTTTATTATCAACATGTATTTATTATTTACATAAGTTACAATGGAACATTTCTGAATAAAATGTGTTTCTGCATAAGATGTCCATTCAAATTTTTTAGTCATAAAATATTTTTCTCCTAAGAAATATCTTCTCACAAGTACCAGTTGGCTAAATAGAAAAGCATATAAACAGTATATAGCACTGTAATGTACTTTGAGATACATACTTGAAGATAGTAATTTCATTCATTTACCTCAGGGTCCATCATGAAGAACTCAAAACAACTGAGTTAGCATCAGACAGTATTAGAGCCGATGAACGTTTTTTAAACTTTCATTATGGGTTTTGTACTCCATAGAGGCATTGGCTGAAAGATGTAATACTCTCTTCAATGTGTCTCTAATACGTGCTGTGGTTGCATAATCTGATGCAGTTTTATTCCATACACATATTATGTCTTCCTGAAAAAGAGTACAACAATAGTAATTAATGATTTCTCGATAAGAAGGAATATTTTTTTAATATGATAGAACTTAGCTTACTTGAAATCTTATAGATACCACAGCTCCACAAATTTCTTCCCCAACCATAAATTGCTCTCCTAACATGGCCAATATCAAATTTTCCCAACATCTAGATGCTAAACCCTTTTTTAATCTCACTACCCATTTGCCTCCTTTCTGATTTGCTTCATCCTGAATCAAGAAATACATTATTATAAAAACAAACTGTTAGTTATACTTTGTTTTTCTAGAGAGAAGAAAAAACCTGATGCAACTTATTAGTCATAATAACTGTTCGCCAAATTGATAAATAATTAATCTTAGAGAATATACCCAGCATCATATACATAAATTATAAACAATTTTGAAATATGAAATAATACATGTCGAAAAATACGTACTTCCCACATTGGTTTGATTCCGACTTTGAAAAGATGAAAATCTGTGGGTGCTGTCAATTCCCATGGCCGGACTAAATGACTATAAAGACTCCAAAATTGTTCGACACTTGCAAATCTACCAACCAATTTTAAATTTTGGTCATAACTTTGTATGCTTGGTTGTTTACCAGGACTGCGTTGACTATACCATAACGCATAAGCATATTGTAATTTGTGCTCATTTGGATTGATTTCTATACGAGGCTATAATAAGTATGTATTACTTAATGGAAATTTTGTTAACAGCTAAAAATATATTAATAAACACAGAGTTCAATTTTACTTACTAGTGGATCTTTCTCAGATTTTTGATTATCTTTTGACTGTGTTTGATCATCCCCACTTTCATTAGCCTTTAACCTGCAAGTACTACTATCATTTATACAATATGTTTTAATATGCCTGTGAAAGTTAGTATGGACTTCTCTGAACAATTTTAAACATGATTTTTCTTAATAAACAAATTAATCTGTTTGTAATAGTTCATTTATTTATTTCACAATTTTAGTTAACAACTTCACCAGATTGTGTTTGTGTAATTGTTTTCAGAACGAAAAATGTTATTGTCACGTGTCAGTCAATTGTTTTGAAACATCAAATAAAAAAAGTAAAAATAAGAATAAAAATTACAATAAAAAAGAAGAATACTTGGTGTTTGACAAATGTCGGGACACATTACATGTTTCGTTCTGCAAAACATTTTGAGAAGTATTTTACGAGCACTGTTAACTAATGTGTTCAATTGCTTGTTTAAATAACTGCGAAGTGTAATATATAGCAATTATACTGATCAAATTCATTGTCCATTTAAAACACATCTAACCTCTATCTAGCCCACAGAAAAAGGCACGACGAAATAAGGAGAACGCTAGTTGCACTTACGCCTCGAATTTATTGGACATGTTTCGGGCTGTGATATAATTGTATACAGAATATCAAGTAAATACTATAAACGGTATATATTTCAATAAATACAAATAAAAATATAAACGCTTCTCGTTCTCTGTTCCCTATTCTCACGTTCTCTCATATGAATGTTTTCGATAAATTGTTGATCTCCCCACCACTCTCTTTTTTGTCACTTTGTCATCAGAGATTTTACATTCAAATGTTGGCCATACTAACAACAAGAACTTATACAGGGTGCCCACATTATTGATATTTATGTAAAATAGTTTCGGAAAATAAACGTATAATAGAAACAAAAGAAAATCAGAACAAATTTCATATTTTTTTAAAATATCTAATAATAATACAAGAGGTATCTAGTAAGAGAATCGAAGTGAAAGCCAAAACGAAAATTATAATATCGCATTAGATGCAAAATATAACGAATTTCCAACGTTTCTTTTTGCTTACTCTATTTATTTGCACTGCAATAAATACGTATTAATACATGAACATTACATACTAATAATAAATTTTAAATATTTACTGTTTAAAATGATATGTTTATTATAAGTATAAGAATTACAATAACGTACAATTTAATATTAAAGAGTGCATAGTAAAATCGTATTCGATGCATATATAATTGACAAATTTATTTTATTCATTCGTAGCTTTAGCTACCGAAAATTCCAATTGTAATCTTTTCATGATTTCTTCTCGTTGATACATCACTTCCCTGTAACACAGTTCCGAAAATATAATCGGACATTCATATTGCACGGTTTCGATACATTTAATGTCGTTAGCTCCGTCTCTATCGACTCTGAATTGCGAGATCGATTCCACTGAAATCAGAATTTTAAATTTACGATTTCAAAGTCCGATCGATTCGTTGCCATGAATTCTGAATTCCAAAAAATTGTACTTACAACATCCGAAGTTAGAGAAAAAGCATGTACGATGTTTCGAAGTGATCAAGTAACCGTTATTATCTTGTCGTACGACATAATCTGCCTGCGCAATATTTCGAATAAATGGTACATGACTTAAACGTTCCGCATATTCGACTGAATATTTCCAATGATCGTAATTGCCACTTTCTGCAATTACATTAAACTCTTCTCTAAAGTTAAAAATAAATATTTTGTTAAATAGTAAAAAAAAATAAACGGTAAAATTTTATGAATAATTATTGTTTTCACACACATTGTTGGATTTAATTTCTTCATGTTGCTGAAATCAGCTACGTATTCCCAAACGTGAATGGGATTCGAGTTCTGTATAGTGCCTTCAAAATTTACGTGATACTTTTTCTTATATATGAAGAATATATAAAAAATAAATAACGCCAGTATTAAATAGAATATGTTTCTTATTTTCCATCTGATTGGGTTAAGTCCCATAACTAAAATTAAAATCTAAAGTTGTATTTTATACAAACGAACAGGAAACTGAACACGTTATTTATACGAATCGTGCACACCCGTGCTAAATCAACTATGTATAAGTGAGCTGTTTTGTGTCATGCCTTCAACGTAAAAAAAGTTTGTTACACTTACTTGGAAAATTCAGATCAAACTGAAAAAAGTTTGTTTCAACTTATAGTTTCTATTTTTTTTTAAATTTAGATATAATGTCAAACAAGCCAGGTTTCTTTGTTCCTTCACAATCGAAGGAATTTGTATTTGATACTGGGAATTTCCCTGGATGATGAACCAGGACACAGATACTGCTTTTGTTTCAAATATCAGCAACAGAGAGGAAATGAGAGTGCTCACGCTCGAGATTTTAGTGTCCCCACTTTTCTGCAGCATCTTTTTAGCCTAGAACAGAACCTGCATCATCTGTTTAGCCTGGAACAGAATCTCTATCAACTTTTTAACCTGTATTAGAACCTGCATCATCTTTTAGGCTGGATCAGAGCCTACATAGAAGAGCCTCTTTTAACATAGAAGTAGCTTCCACTCTAGCATTATTAGGAATCCGTTGATGCAGGTAAGATGATGCAGGTTCTGGTCCAGGCTAAAAATTAGACTAAGGGGCAGCACTATACCGGGGACACTATAATCCCGGGCGTGAGCACTCTCATTTCCTCTCTGTCAGCAAGCACTGTGGCGTTGATACCACTTATCACCACAACAGAAGACGACTCTTACGAAGGCTATATGTACGTCCGGTTACCAAGTATTATACCAAAGACGAAACTTTTATCAAAACTGATTAGAAGCAAAAAGTAACAGTGTTCCCAAATTGAGTGACCTTGATGTATCACATATGGACAGCGTTAGCGCTTCTTTAAAGTTTATATTTCTAACTCTTTTTCTGGATCACTAGATGAAAAAGAAAGAAGAGATTCTATACGAAAAATTCGAAACATTTGAAAACGCGGCAATATTTGAAATGTAACATAATAAAATGGATGTCCAACAAGTATACACAATTACATAATCAGATTATTAAAAAAATTATTGTTATTCTATCATATTTGTAACTAAATATTTTTATAGGTTTTATATCTATTTTGTGTAAATATTACGGAATTTGAATAACAGACAATAAACATTGTCTCAAAATATCGCCCGTGTTTTGTAAATGATATGATTGATTCTGTGGTGATTTGAAGTAACTTCGATCCTTTGCAAAAATGTTCTCCGCGGTTTTGTTAACGAGTTATTAACGAAAAACACGGACCAATCAAAGCGCGGCTACAGCGAACAGATTCCGGCACGACGACAGGTCTCGCTAAGCATAGCTTTGGCATTGGTCGAGCTGGAATCCGTCCCCTGCAACTGCGTTCTGATTCGTTTGTGTTTTTCGTTAATAACTTCTCAACAAAGTCGCGGAGAACATTTTTGCGACGGAAAAAATTACTTCAATTCACCTCAGGAGTCGCCCCTTTCAAGGAAGTAAAATATTTTTGAGACACCCTGTATAGTGAAATAGAAGATGACAAGCATTCGACACTGAAGACTATCACAAAAATGGCGCTCGCTGAAGTTTGCGGTCTCAAGTCGTTTGTTGATTTCAATGCAACGCGTGAAAAAGATAACTTTTCACGGGAAATCGAAGCTTACAGCAGAAATTTCATTAATAATACGCAACTAGCTTTACCACCATATATAAATGTGAGTACTTTATTTAGAAGTTTAATATTTTACTACTCTAGTAACTGCATTTAAATTTGCAGCATCATCCAATTATTCTTTACAAATATTATGCTTCATCATACACTTTTGAATATACGTTAGAATAGTTTTTCAATCTGTAAGAATCCTTTGCACATTAAATATTATTTGTCACCGGTATTCATTAGTAAAATATAAAATTTGGTGTATAGGTTAGATGTGGATATTATATATATATACACGTAGATCTAATTAATTTTTGAACACTTTTTTATATATAGCCAGCTGAAAATTTAGCCCGTCTTGTGGAAGGAACTGATGAAACTGGAAAGCAGATAAAAATCAAATTTGATCATGGAACTACCACTTTGGGTTTCCAATACCAAGGCGGCATTATTCTTGCTGTTGATTCACGCGCAACAGGAGGACAATTCATTGGTATGTTTTGAAATATATGTACCTGAAATTTTTAGAAACATTTTACAAAACTTTTTCTTACAGGTTCATCTACTATGAAGAAGATAGTGGAAATCAATAACTATCTTCTTGGAACATTAGCTGGCGGTGCTGCTGATTGTGTCTATTGGGATCGCGTATTGGCAAAGGAATGTCGTATGTATGAATTGCGAAATAGAGAGCGAATCTCCATTGCAGCTGCTAGCAAGCTCTTGTCAAATATAGTATACAATTATAAAGGAATGGGATTAAGTATTGGTTAGTTTATTTTTCTTACATATATTCTTATATAGGTTAGTATATATATGTAATAGTTAATAATGCATTTATTAACAGGTATGATGCTTGCTGGCTGGGACAAAAGAGGACCCGGTCTATATTATGTTGATTCAGAAGGTACTCGTACTCCAGGAAAAATTTTCAGTGTAGGATCTGGATCCATCTATGCATTTGGAGCACTTGATTCTGGATACCACTGGGATCTATCTGATGAAGAAGCTTATGAACTTGGCAGAAGGTCTATTTATCATGCTACTCACAGAGATGCCTACTCTGGTGGAATTGTGAGAGGTATGTCGAAACTTGTGAGAGTAATAGTAAACTGTTTAACACAATGTGTAATCATACACATTTATTTTGCAGTTTATCACGTAAAATCAACAGGTTGGGTACATATTTCTGATCAAGACTGCAAAGATCTTCATTATATGTACCAAGAGCAAAAAGAAAAAGGAACTAATTAATAGGAATTATAAATTATTGTATTCTCATAAATGTTTTCTTTAATAAAATCAATTCCTAAAACCAGATATACTTCTATTTACGTTTCCATATGTAGTATATGTTTAATTACTTAGTATTTTAATTAATACCTAGTATAGTATATAGGGTGTCCCAAAAAGAGTGTAGGGAAAGGGGGTGACTCTAAACACCTTTTTCGTTTGCCAATTCATGCTAAAACGCTTCATTTACAAGTTATTATTGAAAAACACGAACCAATCAGAGCGCGAAAAAGGTGCTTAGAATCACCCCTTCCTTTTCACGCTCTTTTTGGGACACCCTGTATACAGAGTACTCGGTTATAGGTGGAAGAAAATTTAAGGAATAATTCTTCAAGACAATATAAGATGAAAATTAAGAGTAAAAAAATTGCAATTTCAGTTTTCTTTTTAAATTAACGATCAAAATTGACCAATAATAGTGTGCCAGTCAGCTCTGTGTCTCTGTCATTCGCACAATGCGTCATTGTTTGCGCTCCTCTTGATTTGACGTACGCAGCTACTATTGGCAGGTCAGGGAAATTTGTTAAAAACAAAGCTGAGATCTCATAATTTAAAAAATTTTTATTTTCGTCTTATATTGCCTTGAAGGATCCTCCCTTAAATTGTTTTCCAACCGTTAGCCGAACACCTTGTATACATATTGGTATAAATAAATTGCAACGTGTAAGAGATAAAGAGAAAGGAACGTCCCTGATGGCCTCCCCACTACTGTCATCTATGTGCATGTATCTATATACATATTGCAGCGCCGGCCGCCATCGAATTAGTGTGATTGGTGTCGCAGTGGAACGTGCGAAACATATTTTTTGCAGTGACTCAAGTGAAATCTTATTCTGATCCGTGTACAAATGTCGAGTCCCGACGAATCCAAACTGAAGGGCGGACATCCCCCTGCAGGTAACAAATTAAATCATAATATCTTTTAAAAGAGGAGAAAAGGTTAACGTGTTTACATACAAGTTGTCCCTGGAATGACGTAGTACGCACCTGCTGAAAATTTCAAGGCCATCTAATGAAACAAATTTCTTCATTGTAAAATACATTGTTTTATATTTTTGACGTAGTAAAAGCGGGCGGTATGAGAATTACTCAGCATAAATCATCGAAAGAAGATCGCGAAATAAAGCCGATCAAGGATGCGGACGAAACTAAATCATGGAGTAGGTAAGCATTAGTATTGTTGCATATACGCATGTACGTAGCAAAGTTAATTCCGCCGTTGCATCTAAACCCGATAAAATCTGTAACTGACGAAAACAAATAAAAAGGGATTGCGAAATAGCAAAACACGATAAAGTTGTGTTGTGTATATATGAAGTCTAACTCACTATGTCTACTATGCTTTTGCAGTAAACATCATCCATAATGTGCGCACAAATGTGCAATATGGTACAGTTGAATGGAACTTTTCATAATAACAACTTTTCACATTGTGATGCAATCAATATTATTAATGATACCATTAATTTCTGTAATATTCTCTCTGTTTTTATATACATTAGAAATTTTAATTGTATTTCAGTCCACCCAAGACTATAATGATCAGTGGATTTACTGGAAAAGGGAATGCAGATTTTCCACCAGAAGCTGTCCAAGTCTTCCATGAAAAGCCTACACCAACTCATGATGCACGCCCAATTCATAGTTCTCGTCCCATCATCATTCAACAGCCTAGGAAGTGAATGACAAATATGTCATCTATCAAGACAGGGCTAGAACTAACATAAGTGGCCCATATGCATTAGATTAAAAAGTAAGGAATAATAGATATGTATGCACGTATGTATTAGGTTGCTATGTATAAAAGGTTCAATTTTTATATGTACCATCCTAATACACGCTTAAAAAGGTTTTACTGGGATGCAATGATCAGCTGTGTATATACAAAACATACAGTTTGTTTCCCAAGAGACTGTGGTTTTCTGTAAGACGAAATGAAATACCTCGCGAGAGTTTATCACTGTTATCGAGAGAGAAGAGAATTTATTTTTTATTGCAATACCGTGCAATTCCAGTATTTGCATTTAAGGTGATTGATCGATTTCGCCTTATCAGATTATTATCGTCCTCGGAAAATACGACTACTATTATACTGGTAGCACTTGGTTATATCCATTTTATAATCTATGCACCTTATTAAATGTTATACCGTAGAGTGTATGTAACTGTTTTTGGGACCAGAATGCATTTCAAGATGTAGTGTTTGAGGTACTAATACTACTCCACACTATATTTTGTTTTTAAGTGTATGTGTCCCTACAGTGTAGTTGGTCTTAGGAACTTCAGAACTTTAGTTAACTTGTGCGAAATTTGCGATTCAATCGCTTTCAAAAGAACGTACTGCAATACCATGTGGACATAATTGTTAAGCATGTAAATGTCTGAACGAGTATCGTCACGTTGGCCACAGTTTATACGAGACATAAAAGAAAGAAATATACGTTCTTGTACGTAAATATTCTTGTATGATACAATAAATATTCATATACTATGCTTTTTAGTTACTCTGTCCTATATTTTGTCCCGATATAGGCAATCCTGTTATATTCCTACTCATTGTAATATTTAACATTTAGTTTCAAGATACAGTAGACCCCCGAAATTCGAACATAGTCCATTTCAGAACGCACCGTTCGTTCTTCAAATTACGTTCTCCATTTGAAATAGTATAGATTTAATTAAATTTCAGAGGTGAGACCTCGAATAAGCGTCGAAATAACAAGTATTTGTTTTTCTTTCTTATATTTACTGTGTATTGATCGTAAATTAAGTTGTTTCATTTTATGAATTGTAATCACGTTTATTTTAACGCGTATCTGTGATATGGTTGCCCTTATCTTCTACTTTCCCGTTTTGATAACAATAACCAAGAGTGATGCGTTCTGGATTAGCATCTCTACCATTTTGTTAAGAATTAAAGAATCTCTTTTTGTTTAATAATTTGTGAGATAGTTTCGTATTTTTCAGAGATTTATTGCACCCCGTCTAAGTACTTAAGTTTCTGCTGATGAAATAATGCGCGCCTATAATTTTCACTATTCTACAAACTAACAAGGTTTCATTAAAGTCGGAGGGAGATTGTTTGGCGATGGATTTTATAAAAATTATATAAATACAGACTCTCAAAACTTTGAGAGATCTGATCCAGCAGAACAAAACTGGAAAATCCTCCTTATGGTTCCCCTCCCATCTTCGTTTGAGAGGTGATGCCCCTTCTCCCTCGGGACTGCCCGAAAGACGTCGCCGTCATCGATAAGGCCCGAACCGTTTAGAGGGGAGCCGTGCTCACACCCTCTGGAACGATCCCCCGGTGGGCGTGGCGAGGACCACGCCCACTGCCCCTTTCGATGGTTCAGTGATGACGGACCGTGGGAGGGGAGGCGTACCCATTTCCCCATCCCGGGGTCCAGCGATTCGGCCCTGAAGGGGCCCCTCTCTGCGGCCGACTCTTTTTTACAGCTGCTCCGAAATACATATATAGCGTGTAAGGCAGCATTATCAGGTAAGGCAATTTTTTCCTATCCTATAATTCCTATCCTTTGGTAGGAGGACTGTGGCGAAATTCATGGCATTTAGCACAGAACCAATAAATACCGGTATTTAGCTGACGTAATACCGGTATCAAGATTATGCCCGTTTGAATTCCGTGCTTTCTCGTATTCTAGTTTTCTGAAATATATGTCTTGTTGCCCGAACAATTTCATTCGATTCCATGGGGAAAGTTGAAATAGTTTTGTCCAGCTGGCAAGCCGTTTTGGCCACTGTGCGTCATTGGTAACTGTGAGTAGCATTGAACATTGTTGTCATGGTGACCGGCGTGAATTCTATAAACATAGCCGCATTGATGTGTCAATGGCTGAATGAAAAGACTGTCCGAGCGGAGCTTCCTTCCTGATGTGTAAAGATGTGAATGTGTTGCGTTCCGTGAACATTGTTCCCGTCTGAAAATTTTCGTTCGTTCACAAAACATTCGGGTCACCGAAACCTTGCGGTCAACGAAGTTCGACCCTGCTCAAAGGCCTCGCTACAATGTCAGGGAAAAACACAACCGAGAAGGTTTTGGAAATCGACACGCACGTCAGCAAACATTATGACATAGTTCGACGTCTCGGCAAGGGAGTAACTATCTTCATTTCGTTTATATTTATAATTTTGCTCTGTTCGCTTTAATTCAGTTCTTCGCTGCTAACATTTCTCAGGAAACGTTGTCTTGGGATCTTGTAATTTTTGCAATGTCATTTTACCATTTGAGACATTTTCATTGTGGATGTTAAGTAATTTGGATACGCGAGAATATAGAAAAGTAGTAGAATAATTTTACGTTTATGTTTTAACGTACGGCGTTTATGGTGTTCGTATGAAATCTTGAAAGTTTATTCGTCCTACAGACGGATTTTTTTTCTTGGATACCTGTTAGAAATATAAATATTCTTTACGAAGTTTACTTAGGGCATCTGTGCACTCACGGATGTGAATTATAACATTCGTTCTATAATGTGTACTCTATGTAGGACTAATCCTACGTTAATGCCGATCGATACAGCACGGTAAACCATTCTAGAAGATTGCAGAAATATATGTAGATACGATTAGTAATAACAGATGTAGCGGTACCTTATACCGCGGAAAAGTATGGCTAGAGCTAATCGATACTTGAGCAGTTAGCAGTTAGAATCGTGACAACGAATACCGGAAACAACAACGACAATTGCGCTCGTCCGCTTTCGCGTAACGACCGGCGAACGTAGTATGTACGCAGTAGGCAATTTGCCCTTGATTTGCTTTTAAATTTGCCACCAAAAGTGGTCCACAAATTGCGACCCTTCTGTTTCGGCATTTGGCTCGAAATTGAGTGCAAAGTTTGGAGGCGGAATTCGAGGGCAAAATGATGGCAAAATAAGGGCACACCCTGCCCTCGTGTAGAGAGTCTATTGACCTCTTCACGCAGAGGGCAGGTCGGTCTAAGAGTAAGAGAGCCGAAGATCAAAATACTTCAAATTATCAATGAGTTCCTATTTAGATATAAGATATTATGTTGTAATACTGTGCCAAGCGTTATAAGAATAGTCTATAACAACAATTCATTTTTTAAAGGTTTTACACGTATTTATATATTTATATCCAAAGTTCTCTCTCAATAAAAAAAAAAAAAAAACGAAAATAAATATCGGGCAAACCTTGCTGTTTTACAAGAAACTTAAAATTACATAATTTATAAGTTTTAATAGAATTCCGTTTTCCCTCCTACGGGAAGGTTTACTCCGATTTCGTCCGATATTTACTCTTAGGGCAAGGTTAGGTCCGCTCTTATTGCGACCGACCTGCCCTCTACACGAGGGCAGGCTCAGCCCTCGTTTTGCCCTGGTTTTGCCGTCGAATTCGGCCTGTAAACTTTGCACTCGATTCACGTCCCATTTGATTCGGCATGGGCTCCTCGTTTGTCGACAGGTTTTGGTCTGGAAATTCATAGCAAACAGGGACCAAATCCTGCTCCAAGCCTGGCGTTGCCACCAAAATGACCGGCTTTTGCTCGCGCAGTACGATTACAAAAATTGATGAGCTCGAAGCGGGTTTAGCTGAGTTAAATATAATTAAAAACTTAAACTTACGTTCACCGAGTACCGAGTCATTCTGATGCTGTTTCACAGGCCTACGGTATAGTGTGGAAAGCAATAGACAGGAAAAACAAGGAGACGGTCGCGGTGAAGAAGATCTTCGACGCTTTCCGAAACCAGACGGACGCGCAGCGCACATTCCGCGAGATAATGTTCCTACTGTCTTTTTCTAATCACGAGAACATCATACGACTGATCGGTCTGCACAAGGCGAACAACGATCGGGACATTTATCTCGTGTTCGAGTACATGGGTGAGTTTTACCCGGTCCGAAGAAGAATTCACGAAGGTCACGTGCCGCGCGGCGATTCTCAGACTTTCGGCCTGAAACACGTTTCGGCCCGTTTCCCCAGAAATCGATCTTCACAACGTCATTAAGAAGGGCAACCTCCTCAAGGACATCCATAAGGTCTTCATCATGTATCAGCTGTTTAAGGCGATCAAATACATACATTCGGGGAACGTGATACACAGAGATCTGAAGGTAAAACTACTCATCGTCGGGCTCCCGTTTTTATTTTCTTCGTCCCGTATTCGAATTTCCTGGCGATCTCTTCGAATGTTTTTTTTTTACCATGAATCGGTTAGCCGTCGAACGTCCTACTGAACACCCAGTGTCAGTGTAAAATCGCTGACTTTGGTCTGGCACGATCGGTCACTCAAATCGGGGAAGGTGACGGCGAAACCGGAAGCGATCCCACTCTCACGGATTACGTCGCGACCCGCTGGTACCGTGCGCCGGAAATACTCGTCGCTTCGAAAAGGTGCTACCGTCGTTTCTTGAACATAGCACAATTTCAAATAATCTTTGTGATAATGGTACTCTGTCGACCGGCGGACGTTTAGGTACACGAAGGGCATCGATATGTGGTCCCTGGGATGTATCCTCGGCGAAATGCTTCTCGGAAAGCCGCTGTTCCCTGGCTCGTCGACCATCAACCAAGTTGAGAGAATAATGGCTACCCTCCCATCGCCCAGCAAAGAAGGTAATGATCTACAGCGGGGGGCTGCTCGGCATGCGTCTCTTCGGCGACTCTTTCTTCCAGATC
Source organism: Halictus rubicundus (assembly GCF_050948215.1). Lineage (NCBI taxonomy): Eukaryota > Metazoa > Arthropoda > Insecta > Hymenoptera > Halictidae > Halictus > Halictus rubicundus. Next base: position 5,367,943 of record NC_135166.1, read on the forward strand.
TGATGTCAGTTTGCGCCGGATACGGAACCAATTTGCTAGAGAAAACGCCAAATGGACCGAGGCGGTCGTTGAGGGATCTATTGCCCGAGGTGTCGGAGAAGTCGTTGCACCTTATCAGTAATCTAATAGTGTTCAACCCTAATCGCAGATTAACCGCGGTGGAGGCCTTGGAGCACCCTTACGTAGCTGAGTGCGTACAACCTTTAAATTACTTACTTAATTACTTTCTTTTTCGAAGATATCGTGGAATCCACCGGTTCTATGATTATTTACGGGTGTCCTAAACATTTTTTACTTCCTTCAAAGAAGTGGTTCCTGAGGTGATTTGAAGTACCTTTTTCCTTTGCGAAAATGTTCATGGTGTTTCAAATGGCCCCAGTAATCACACCTTTCGAGGAAATACAACATTTTTGGGACACCCTGTATGGAGCAGAACGAGGGTCGATGATCAATGTATATCGCTCGTGTTTCATTTACAGTTTTCATAAACGGCACAACGAACCGGAAAGAGGATCGAGCGTAGTACCGCTGCTCAGAGACGATGTACAGCTTTCCGTCGACGAGTACAGAAACAAGCTTTATTCGATGATGGACGAGAAGCATCGAAAGCATAAGAACATGTGAGTCGAGTCGAGTGGTTTTGCCGGGTCGACAACGGTTAATGCGATTTTCGAATAAGGAGAAATGATAAATTGTCAACAGGTCCAAGTCTAGAATTAGACGACTTTCAGAACACATCAGGAAGGAAACTGCTGTTAATCGTTCCAGTCCTGTTATCGGACAGGGTGATGGAACCGTTGGTAAAAGTCTTGCACACTCTTACCAAGATTTACGTAAGGAGAGAGGCAGAAGCGACGTGTACGAGCCTTCCTGTTACGATGGTACATATCGGTATCCATGTCCTCTGTGTAAGAAAAAAGACGATCGGTTAACTAAACAATTAAACATCCTCATCCGCCTCGCAGCACGTGCACAGCTAGCGAGTAGAAAAACGACGCGACAACCACAAATCGACAGCGGCGAGAGAATCACGAAAACGAGAACCATAAGCACCTCCATGGAACCCCAAATACAAAACTCGACTGTGAAGAATCTTCGACCAACTGGTGATTATCTCCATGTTATCGAATAATGTTTATACAATTGTACAGTCTTTTCTCAGACCAGGAGACCACTGCCAATCGAATAACAAAACGTCTTTATGTTTCATTATTCTTTTATTCGTGGCATTTCTTTTTTAATGAAAATGATGTAATTCCGATAATATTCACCAGTGTAACGCCACTTTATAGTATCTCCTGGGCGATATGTGTCCCAGGGTAGTCCCGTGTTATGGACATATATCGAGAAACGACTGTACAACGATTATGCTGATGATTTTCTTAACGTCCGGCAGCGCGAAGCGTGGCTACACAGTACACGTATAATTTAATGAACGGCAATGCGAACAACTTGACGCCCAGCGGAACGAAGAGTTGCCTATACATAAACAAACAGCACCGGCAGTTATCCAAATCCCAGCGATCTATACAATCCGACCAAGTGCCTATGGTAAAGTGTCTATAGTAATCGGATAATCTCTTTTTTTTTACTTCTTCTATCTGCGCGGTACTCATACTTCGTCGTGCTCTTCGCCTAGGAGTAACACGGACGATTCTATCGTTACAGGCTACTTGTCACGTGGGACTCCTTTAGGTACTGTAACCATTCGTACGACCCACCGTTCATGCTTCTCGCACTCAGAATACCGTGCTTGTTCCTTCCTATCTACATTTACCAATTCGGCTCTTGATTTTCTTTCTTCGATCATCGAACGAACGAACTTACGATTTCAGTGTTCTCCTGATGGAAAGTCGGGTCAGTTAGCGCACGTCGGTCGGGCAAAGGCACGGAAGAACTGCAAGCAGGTCCGCGCACCTGCTCGTATCACGTCGGACACGAATTGGCGCGGAGAGGATCGGCAAACGATTTCGTTCGCTCACGACAGCCCCCAGAGTCTCCAGACGAAGTATTTCGCGAGGACATCGGACCACATGAATTACTATCATCTCCGATCCAACGACAGCAACAACAGCAAAAACGTGAGCAGTAGCAGTAACGCGAACAGCGCCGAATCGTTGTACGCCTCGCGTACGTCGTCTACCACGAAGAACCAAGCTATCCGGAAATATTTTAACGAGATCATGCCAACCCGAGCCGAGGAGCAGAAATCGTTACCTTGTCGAACAAGAAAGAGCACAGATCATCCGATGATCCTGCGAAATAACGGTGGAAACATCGACATATCACAGCCACCCGATTGCCCCTCGAATGGCGCGTATCGGTCGAAAACTTCTGCTCATAATCGCAACCACGTTACAGGGCAGCAGTCGAAGCACGTCGCCGACGGAACCAAATGGACTGCGCCGGTGAACAAATCGCGTTTTCTTAATAATTATAGCCAGAGTCACGGCGTGATCACAGCATCCGCGTACAAAGATTTGCGAAGCGGGAATATACGATGGTAAACTACCGGTCGGGCTTTCGAAAATAAAAAAATGAACGGCAACAGCCTGCCAGAACTTGTGCGGTTGAAAGGTCACAGACAAATATTTTTATACAATTCTTTTCCCCCGCGTAGCTTAAGAAGACTTTTTTACATCTTCTTACGTCACTTTTGAAATTCTATAGACGTTCGATGTCAGTATTATGAATATGCGAGAATCGTCGAGTTTTCCTAGACTCGCAGCTGTCGAAAGAGTTGTTGTCAAGTATCGTGGTTCTTTTGCGGAAAACAATGCGTAAATGCAATTAGAGGCTGACGATTCTGCTGCCGTTTTTCCTTTTCTTTTTGTCTCGCGAGCTACGAGCTACGTCGCGCGTACGTGCCAGTCATTCAAAGTTCCTACGTAAAATTTCGAAGAGCTCGCGATCAGTCTGTCGTGCAATTGACACTTGAAATTACCACGGGTGGAGTTGCCCACGGAAGAGACCGTCGATCTCATGGCGAATGGTACTTTAAGCGCTGTTAGGTAAGAAGAATCTTACGAGAGCAACGATCTTTTTATAACCGTAGAATAAGGGCCGAAAAAAAAAAACGAAAGGAAATAAATAATCAATAAAGATCGAATCTCACCTATCTCGTATCTTCATTGACTTTCGAACACGGTGTTGTAAAATTTTATGGGAGCTCCGATAATTGTCGCGTTGCAATTCGACGAAGACTTGAGTATATAATCGGTAACAAATGTAAGAATTCAAAGTTATCAGGGAGATATGTGGGAGGTTCGACGACCTATTAATTTTAATGTACCTATTTCGACCGTATCACGTGTTCCGTACGAGGAGCAAGAAATTGATTCTGCTTCGCGTCCATTCGTCGACGATGTAGCATATAAACTTTTTTGTAATATGTCTTTTTGTGATACTTTTACGACCGAGTATGTGATAATATCTAATTCGTATGCATTACCTGTCGCGGAATAAATTTTTACTAAAGTAACACCGGCTCTCGTAGTTTCGATCAAAAACACCATAAAGAGATTGCCCCACATCGCATTAACGCCGTGCCTTTCGCGACAGGAAACGAGCCAATCGCGTTTTCCATTTTTCATTTCGCGACGGAAACCGTGTGTTGCACCTTGCCGATGCTGAACAGATCTTTCGTTTCGCACATTGAAAAGATTACTAATAGAAATCTTATTCCGAGCGTTTCTTTCTCTTTTTAAATTCACGGAAGAAATAAATAATAAAATATTCGTACAGGAAATATCATTGCTCACCTCTACGTTCGAAATTATCTTTCTGAAAAATAATATGTTTGCGGTTCAACGCCGTTCCTCGGATTATCATCACCCGCGTCATTTTCTGGAACGAGCTTTTTATAGTGTCGAACTTTATTTGCCTAGAATACACAGATCGATTAAACGCTTTCATACAAATTCCGCGGTCACGTTCCGCTCGAGTCTCGTCACAAGCGATTTCTTCTAGAGGTTCGGTTGAATACTTACGACACGACATATTAGTATAACTGCACCTGATAAGGAGCATCTAATTTTAAAAGTTTGCTAAAAAATAGAGACACGCTTCTTCTCAATGAAACCAGCGACAAAACACGCAAAAATTAATATATTTTGATATGTTAACCCTTTGCGCTCGGTGCTATTTTCATCCTAAAACTAAATTTTTCTTCCGTCTTAGAATATTTTCATTTTATTCGTACGAAACCGATCCGATTGCCACATATAATATTTACATGTTTAGTAATCTATTAAATACAAATTTTGTAATATTTTTTGTAATTTCTTTGAAATAATGGCACAACTAGTGGCGCTTCAGAGTCACCACTCGAGCGCAAAGGGTTAATAATTAGCTGTGTAAATGTTTAAGTGTTTCGAGGTCACGGTACAAAATGTAAAGGTCACACTATGCAATTTGAAAAAGTGGTACTCAATACGGAACATTTAGAATTTAGAAAATTTGTAAAAAAAGATCCCATGTAACTTCATTCACTTTTCTAAAGTCGTTCGCGTTTTCCAACTACACGAAAGTTTCTCGAAAACGTTCTCGACCTATATTTCCTCATGGTTTGCTTGCACTCTCGTCGTTCTTCAATAGGCACGTTTAGCAGCGGATTAATCGAAATCCGATTCGAAAGTACGTATTTTAATCCGCTCGAATCGGGCCACAGTTTCAGATAAAACATCTGAATATTCTTTTGCAGTGGTGTTATATACCATCGACATGATCGATACACTCGTCTACGAAGAGAAAGAAAGAATTCAGATTTTTAATTGATAATCAAAAAATTAAGTCGAAATCGCAATGTTTCACCCCTTGAATTTGCTACTGTAGTCGAACACCCTGTATACAAACCGTCGTGCGACAAGTCGCTCCAATCAATTAGGCAACAAATCGTAATGTGCATGTACACTTAGCATTACACGATGATCTTCTGGCCGTGCAATTACATTTGTGATTATTTTAGCCGAGATCAATTCAGTTTCCATTTAATTGAGTTTAATAATACTGCTGACGTCAGCTGCGAAACAAGAATGTTTTCTGGTCACGAGCCTAGTTCCTCTGCATATATCATTTTGTCAGCCTTGAGAGCGAACGTTGCAGAATGTTATATCTTAATGACGAACTCACCTTTTTAAAAGATCCTTGTCCAGAGTAACAGGTGCAAATGTTTTAGATTTTAATCTTGGAACTCGTATATTATATTCTGAAATTAAGACGGTGTAGGCATCCCGTTAGAACTAACTAGGCAAATTGTCTTTTTTAATCCCAATTCGTATTAGATACAATGAAACTTAAAAATTTCCATCCCTCATAAACTAAATTCGCTCATAAGCTTCATTCACCGTTTCCGTAAAATCTCATTAGTCTTCGTTGCGGCTATATCGGCGGTAAAACCGCGCGGAGACCGTTGCCTGACAAGATAAATTGTTAGTTCTGATTACCCTTGGGCATCTGGGCTGTGTCGCTAATGAACTACCTTCAATCTTTAATTAGCATGGTATGTACATTGAACATCCTCGTGTATACATAACAACACCAATTTTACAACGTTTATAAGAAAAGTCAATCGGTACTGTGACTGATTATACGCACAAATGACATCACCGGGTTCGAAGTTGCGGATGATAGTGAAACTTGGCGCATACGTAGCGTCGATAAACATTCAATAGTGTCGAAATTATTAATGAAAAGGGAGGCAACGTGAGCCGTATAAGCGCCATCTATACATTAATTCCAAAGGGGATTCCCCAGCGATGGGGATCAAAGTTTGACAGTTACGGTAGAGACCTTTGCGACAGTTACGCAGATAATACTGTATTCCTGTATCACGTTATACTTCTCGAGAGCTTCCGGGCCCCTCGAGAGCTACACCTCACAGTGTTAACATATTAATCTGTATCAAGACATTTTCATCCCCTAATCACTAAACGGATAGCTACAAAGAAGAAATACCTACGTGTCGAATATTTGTCGACACTCTACTCGTGTTTCAAGTTTCGTTACGACTGGCAACTTAGAAACGAGCAATGTCCTTTGTTAATGTACAAAGTTATTTACCGCTCAACCAGGCAGGGGTGAATACATATTTCGCGGTTGGATTTGACTGGAACAGGCAAGGTTATTTGATGTTGCTGAAAAATGTCAGTAGATAGAGAAACACATCAAACCCAAGCCTAATTAGGAGTTAAAGACATTGCTCGTTTGCGGTGGGTGTGCTGATATGGGGTTGACTAGGTACAGGGTCTTTCTTCTCGTTACAAGATTCCCGATGTTTATCCGCGTTTGCAACTTGCTCGACCGATATTTGAGGCCTTTCGCGAAGGCTGCGTAGCATGTAGCAGTGCTTATGATTACTATGCTTGCTGTAGAAACTATCATATCCGCTGCTGGTCGTGGCTGTGCGCCGCAGGGTTACAACCGCGGGATGACCACGCACTGCCAGTCCGCATCCGCAACCGGTCAACATTCTTCGTTTGCGTAGCAACCCTTTGATCGAACCGTCGCCAGTACTGCATCCTGCGCACGCGTCATCGATCACACCGGTTCCCTGACCACTCTGAAACAGTGTGCCACGTGTAAAACCACTACAGCTGTAACGCATCGAGCTTTCAACTTACTGTTGTCCTCCTTCGAACGTTCAGAGGAATTCTACGGGATTGCATTTAGAACAACTGGGGCAATTACTGGGATACCAGTTTCATGTTGTTTTTGTGTTAAACAGCTTTGCGTTATGAATCAGGACCACTTAATTGCAACCATTATATTATTACTTAACTTTTTCCAGCACACCAACAACGAGAAACGAATATCCGATTCGTTCTATTAGTTGCTAAAGAAATGTTTGACCGAGTTTGATTTCTCACGAACGGGAGCAATTATGTTGTTAGTAGGGGTGTGCGAGAACCAGAAATATCGGGAACCCGATGGTTGGGGCGAGTCGGGTTCCCGAAAATTTCGAGATTCCCGAAAGAATCGGGTTTCCCGAAAATTTCAATTTCCCTTTAGGGAATCTCGAAATTTTCGGGTAACCGTCCCGAACCCGAAAAAATTTCTTGTACCCGACCCGACCCGATATATAGGGTTCTCGCACACCCCTAGTAGTTAGGTACCATCACATGAATACGACCGTGCAATCAGTTGCATAACTTGTGTCGCGCACCCGCTATAATTTCATGGACGTTCGCATGGAATTCGTATTAGGGGTTTTATGAAGTCGCGATTCTCTCAGCCCCGAGTACGTTCGTAAATTGCCGCTCACGTTGTGCAATATAAATTCCAAGAACGATCAAGGAACAGATGGGTTTCACATGTTTTTGAGAATTGCAACGACGATGACAATGCCTTGTGTCGACCCATAGAAATAACATCTGAAGACAGTGTCTCCGCCATTTCCACAATTCACCCCCAATCGATACTTATTAATTGAATTAGTGATAGATACGTGCTTACCTTGGTTGTCATTTGCGGTACCAGCAAGCCGAAAATATTTCAAGGATTCACAAATTAATTGGACGATTGATTGGCGATTAATTGGAGAATTAATTGTTGGGCGACATTGAACCTGCCTACTTGTTAAAATCCACAAGGGCATTTCTAATATCGAGAATTATCGAGAAGAGGGGTCAATTTATTTTCACTTTACGATCAGGCTCACGTAGATACTTTATACGTGATCACTATAAATTTGTTTCCATAAATATATTGTGTCCATAAATGTCCATGAATGGAGTAACCAAGTACGTCAGGGTACACATACTAGTACGTAAATCGTAAAAAGTAGGTTCCCAAGTAAGCAATTTGCTATGAATTTGCCACTAAAACTTGTCGACGAATTTCGACCCCATATGTTTCTGCATCACGTTTAGTATTTGAGTGCAAAGTTTGCAGTCGCAAATCGGCGTAATTGCCCTCGTGAAGGGGGCGGGTGGGTCGCACTAAGAGCGGACCTAACCTTACTCTAACGGACTCAATCGGAGTAAACCTTGCTGTAGAAGGGAAAACGGAATTAAATGATTGAAAACACACGGAACTTAAAATTGTATAATTGAGAAGTTTAAATAAATTTCCGTTTTACAGCAAAGTTTACTCCAATTTTCCCAATATATTTAGATCAATGTTAGGTCCGTTCTTAGTGAGACCGACCTGCCCTCTTCACGAGAGCAAAGTTTGGCTTGGATTTGACATGGATTTGGGATTGCAAATTTTGCACTGAAATTGTATTCCTTGGTTGAATAAACGACGTTTAACTCGTGAAAAAATGGAGAGCTCAGATTCTTGCATAAAATGCAGTGGAAGGATACGGCAGTTAATATTAGGAAGAAGACACGTTGGAATATTATTAGAAACTCCCCCGGTACTAACAGGAGGGCTGGTTTTTACCTTGTTCTTCCCCGAGTCGGCGTAGTCGGAAAAGAAAGGCTTCCTCGAATTATTATACATGCATAGGATCCATACACGGACTCGAACTGCCGACACTTACTCTGCGACGAGATTTTGGGTGTGCAAGCCCGTCAGAACCGCAACGAAGGATTTCAACCACGCTACGTCGAAAAGTACGAGTCATGAAGCAATAGACCACAGGATTCAGCGCGCTGTTTGCATGACCCAAGAATAGAGAGTAGTCTTGGACGAACTTGGTTGCGTTTCCCTCACCTGCGAACAATATTTAGAACTGAATTTTCCTTCAAGCGTCGCAACACGAACGGCGATGGACAAAACGAAAGGTTTTACTATTATTATAAATTAAGGTCTTTTTCATTGTTAATACACATGCTACTCTAATATTTTCAGCTAAATATTCCTACCCTCCAATCCGATAGTGAAAGCTACAGATGATGAAGAAAACAGATGAAGGAAGATATAGAGGATAGAAAAGTGGTGTAGTTGGTTCATCTAGATCAGAGCTGGGCAACTTTTTCCTTATCCAGATTAATTACCGTAACTTTGAATACTACACTTTGATTACCCACAAGAAAGAAATACTCGCTTAAAAGATCAAAGATATTTCTGGAAAAGGAAGAACAGAAGTTTAACGCGAGGTACGAAAGTTTGCTTCCAAGGTAGAATTGCGCTTAAATCACAAGCGACAGGATTAACGCATCGACATAATGTTAAATTATTGGTCGGAGCGGGTGTGTATGACAGGTGTTTTGTATGTGTCCTAACTGGCTTTCGGAAGTACACGGTATTTCAATTAAAAGGTAGCTGACGATTGTTGTGGTTTCATCAATGGCCCGGCACTCACCGACGGCGTCCAGATCGTTCAAGAGCATTAAAACGTTGTACGGCAGCCAGCATAAAGCGAACAGCACCGCCAGGAGGAGCAATATCCAAGCAATTCGCCTTCTCTCACGTACCAGCCGGAAGGTCTGCGAACAGAACGTGGTTGCACACTAGGGTAGACTTTATGTTTCCACAAAAAAATTTTTTTAGTCTTACCCCCTAGAATTGCGCGACTTTCTGGGAAAATGATCTGGAAAAATTTGAGGTCGATTGGATCATGGGAACCCGATCACTCCGGATCATTTTCTCAACAACTCTCACAATTCTGGGGGGTAAAAAAATTTGTTTAGTCTCACCCCCTAGAATTGCGCGACTTGCTGGGAAAATGATCTGGAAAAATTTGAGGTCGATTGGATCATGGGAACTCGATCACTCCGGATCATTTTCTCAACAAGTCTCACAATTCTGGGGGGTAAAAAAATTTGTTTAGTCTCACCCCCTAGAATTGCGCGACTTGCTGGGAAAATGATCTGGAAAAATTTGAGGTCGATTGGATCATGGGAACTCGATCACTCCGGATCATTTTCTCAACAAATCTCCCAATTCTGGGGGGTAAAAAAATTTGTTTAGTCTCACCCCCTAGAATTGCGCGACTTGCTGGGAAAATGATCTGGAAAAATTTGAGGTCGATTGGATCATGGGAACTCGATCACTCCGGATCATTTTCTCAACAAGTCTCACAATTCTGGGGGGTAAAAAAATTTGTTTAGTCTCACCCCCTAGAATTGCGCGACTTGCTGGGAAAATGATCTGGAAAAATTTGAGGTCGATTGGATCATGGGAACTCGGTAATTCCAGATCATTTTCCAAAGTGTCATAACTCTTGGGAGAGGGGGTGAGACTAAAAAAATCTTTGCAAAATAATTTCCGTCAAGTAGAGGTAATGTCCACCCTATTGCACACGATCGTAAATGTGCACGAATTTAGACGGAGATCACAGAAATACGTTGTCTAATCGTTATTAGAGTAAGCCCGCGGCTACGTTTGATGTGTATCAAGGGAGTCTCGATTCGTTGAATAAAACTGAAGCTACTAGAGGGAATCGTGCCAACGATCGGAGGGCGGAATTGAAAGAAACGACGAGGACGGAGAAGTTCGTCTCGGTAGTAAATTATGATGTCTCTGAACGAGGGACGTTCCCTGCGGCGAACACCGGTTATTTCTAGACGTTGTCCAGACTACCAGTGAATGGGCTTTAACGAACCGGAGTTCGAAAATCGATTTGCACTCGAAACCGACGGGTTCTATTAATCCGATTCGGTAAAACGCATCAAATAATTTCGCATAATTAAAAGCCGTCGCTCGTAGTCAGTCGATTGTTAACCGCCAGCCTAGATCTGTAAAGTTATTGATGTTCGAACCAACCTGTTGCGAACTTGCATTTCCCCTGACGCTGTCGCAATCGAACGGCGGTTTCCGGGAGCACAGCGTTCGACCCATCATGGAGTAGGATAGTATCACGACGAAACCTAAAGAAACCAAGTGACGAAACCAAAGAATACCTAATACCGTCTTTTCTCGACATATGTCCCAAATATCTGGCCGATAAAAGTCCCACAACTATCCCCACCATCGCGGAGTATACCTCGTGAGGGGCTGAGAAGCTCGAGAGGACTCGGTCGCCGAGGAGTGTAAACATAATACGGGTCGGGTAAACATAATACGGATCATAAAAAGATAATCAATAATGAAAGAGTGTAATTTTTAATTTCAAGGCCTGAGCTCACCCGGGCCTTTGCCATACGCTGTCCTTTGCGTCCGAAACTCTCATCGCTCATTACACAAGTGAATATCATCGAAATTATATCATATTTGGTATAATCTTCACTAGAAAAATAATGAAAAATAAAGAAGTTTTGTTATTGGTCACACCGATCATACTGATCTCACACCGATATGCCTGACCCGTGTTATGTTTACACTCCTTGGGGACCGAGGCATCTCGAGCTTCTCTATACTTGTCTGCGTTCGGCAGTGGAACAAAGAATAATATCTTCTAGCCGATAATTGTCCCTGGCCGGACCCGTGTTTTGGACAATTATCGAGTAGACACTGTGTCGCGAAAGTGAATTATCCGCTGGTTACGGAGAGTTAGGTGTGCTTTATGCTCGTTTCTTTCTTCTCGCAAAAGGGATGTCACAGAGACGTCGTACGGTTCGAGGTAAGCTTACTATTAATCACACAGGCTTACCCGGGATAGCGTATACCAACACGAAGCACACAGCTCCGAAAAGAATCGGCCGAATGCCCAGCGGCCTGAAGTCTTCTTGACAAGTGTAGAAAACAGGTGGTTTCTGCGAAGAATTCCCGGTCATTGTCCAGAATCGGCGGACAATTATGTAGTCGACTTCCATGTTGGGGCTCTGGAGGTTCATCTAACACAAAGATTGATCAACGTTTATCCGTCGATCTGTCTTTGAGAAACACAAATCTGCAGGAAGGCATTTTCTTTATGAAAATAATGCCAAATACGATATTATTCCGATGACATTTGCTTGTGTAATGAACGATGAAAGTTTTGAACGCGAAGAAGGACGGACTACACTTTGCACTTACGCTGCTCAGCGACCGAGGCAGGTCCCTAACCGCTGAAGACTTTTTGAACCCGGTTCCAATCCCGCTCAGGTTAATCTTTTTTTTCGTTAAACAAATGTTTTTTCGCTTCCTAACCACATGAATGTTGTTACCCCATTGTAAAAACATTTTTAGCTATCTTTGTAAGCTTTCTATTATAGTTTTGCATCTACATCAGTCCCGTTCAGCAAGCCTTGCGGCGGGCAATGGCGCCCGCCGATGCCCGCGGGCATAGCTGTGAAATATTGTCATAAGCTGAATCATCGAAAGGAGGCGTGGTTCATTGCCCGCCAAGGCGCTTATGCCCGAGGAACCAAATTCTCTGCCCGCACGGGCGATAGATGAACGGGACTGATCGAAGCGAATAATAAACTAATGCGAAGTTAATCGTCAGACAGCAAAACATCACAGCTTGTCGACGATATTATGTTAAAGTTGGATTTCATACTAACCACCTTTAAGACCGGAGCAAAGATGATTAAAGCAACCAGCCAAAGAGCCACGATAACGAGGACGGTGCTCTTGCGATTGAATACCCGTCGGAACGCTATGGGATTTCTTATCGCCAAGTATCTGTCGATGCTCATCGCGGTAATGGTAAAAACCGAGGCAGCCACTGCAACACCTACAAATGATTTTTGATTATGCTGTTTGATGAATTTGAACTCTTTCCGTTTGTAGCCTTAAGAGCCAAGGGTAGTCGCGTAACTTTTGTAGAGTCAGCAAAAGTTGCTTCCTCTTTCGAAGGAGCCCTTTCCCAGCGAAAAATATTCTCATATAAGGACGAAAAGTTGAGACACGTAAAACCATTTTTCGCCTATTTTTGTCGGTAACCTGGTCACTCTACCTTATCGCGAATCTACGGCGTCTTGGCCAGTACATGTTTCTCATAGATCTTGGTGAACTATTGTCATTGTTTTTTAAAAAACGGTAGCGTATCAAATAACAGTATCTTCTAGTCGATATATGTCCCTGGGTAGACCCGTGTTGTGCACGTGCATATATCGAGAAAACACCTTATCTAGACCTATAAAATGCTGTTGGTAATTGGTGGCTCCAACCAGTGTCGCCACCAGCGCAGCATGGCGAGCATACCCACGCTTCCGCCAGGGCCCGATCATGAGACGGGTTTCCTCTCTGTTGTGCTTACGTCACAATGTCACGTAGCTAATCCGGTAATGACAGAGAGAGGGTAACTGTATTCTCCTAAATTCCCCTGGTCTGGCGACACTGGCTCCAACCATGCCCAGGCTTATCCTAGACTTACCAAGGTGTAAACTTCACAGTAGTGGAGATAAAAGTTTCATAAATTTCTTGCACATCCCTTTCGTCATATATGTACATCGAGACATTACTATAATGGCCAATAGCAGAAAACTTGAGCACACAGAAATGTAGGAGCTATCCGTTAGTAATTACCCTGCAGATAAGAGGACAGTTTGCACATAAGTTCTCCATGGGTCCAGTCCATCGAGATTGCCTGACTGACAGCCATGGGCATGCAAATCGTAGTCACGAGAAGATCCGCTATGGACAGGTTCACCACGAAGTAATTGGTAACGCTGAAAATAAAAACGTCCTTTGTTGCATTGTTCGTACACCGTTCACCGTTTGTTATTTTGAGTGCTGGATGTGGGTGTGTACGGGTGTAATACTTTCTGTCGACGTTGTATAAATATCATCGGTACTCATAATGCGGTGATCAATATTGATACAATGACTGCGTTTTAAGGGAAGGAACAAGCAGCTTTCACGACAAACGAGTCTTTTACGAATGAAAAGGGTTTCTTGTCTTCGCGACAAAAGGTCCACTTACTCCACGGTTTTCTTTCTTGGACTCGCTATTGTCGACGTCTAAGACTAATTTTTAAGCGAACTGATTAAGGGAGGCAATTCATGTAACGCACATTCTACATTTTAATTTATTTTCCTTTGGTAACTATTTATTTTTGGGTAACTTGAACTGTTCTCATCTTTTTACTGTTTCTAATGAATTAGAGAAAAATTTGTATTTTCGACCAATTTTAGTATCTAAGGTTGCTATCATTTTCAGAGTATCTAGTAACTGTACCGAAATGGGGTAAAGGACCCAATTATTGTGGGGGTACCAATTACTGTGGCTATTACATTATACTTATTTTTAAAGCGTATTGGATACTTAAAAAAAGAGATATTAATTTTTTTTTCATTAAAATCAGTTAATATATGTTATACGCGTTTATTTTTTAATATTAATCATGCTTTAATAATAAAAATTAACGTTTAAAAATAATCATAATTAATATAGGCGCAGTAATTGGTGTCCCCACAGTATTTGGGTCCTTTAGCCTCTCTCTTTCCCATACGCTGTCCTTCTTTGCGTCCGAAACTTTCATCGCTCATTATACAAGTGAATATCATCGAAATTATATCATGTTTGGAATAAACTTCATTAGAAAAAATGCCACAAATGTTGATGAAAGTCCCGGAAAAAATAATGCAAAACAAAGAAGTTTTGTTATTGGATTACTAGTGGTCTCCTGGCCTCACACCGATATGTCTGACCCGTGTTATGTTTACACTCCTTGGGGACCGAGGAGTGTAAACAGATATATGAACATATGTAGCGAGTATATTCGGGACTGCATCAAAGAATAGTAGTATCTTGTAGACGGCATTTGTCGCTGCTAGACTATGACTTTGACATGTAGAGTGTAGGAGGAATGTGGCGACCGAGGCCTCGGCGCGTATCAAAGAATAGTGTCTCCTGCACGATAAATGACAGCAAGACACGTGTTGCTCACATATATCGAGAATTCACTGCATGTTGAAGTATTTATTAGACATTCAGCGAAAAGCGAACATAACTTTGATTCTACAGTACATGACAAATTTTGTTTGTCAGCATCCAATGGATTATATACGGCCAAGCTCACTCGAACAATTTATTGGGAGTTTGCTTCAAAACGCACGGTCGCGTATGATACCTGGATTTCTCGGATGAAGGGGGTGGGGGTGGGGAGGGGTTGAAGCAATAATTTCTACTTCACAAACAAACGTCGGAACGGCGAGCTATGACGTTCAGACGCGCACCGTGAGTCCGTACCGAACGCTTATTTTCACGACGTTTCGCACATATCGGAAATAAGCACATGCCGATGCATTTCTCAATCCGGAGTCCAAGAACGTCCAAGGTGGATCCCTCCCCCTTGTCGCGATGATTATGGCGCGAACGCGAGAGAATCCGGTATCTGGTGGATCTCTCGCGAACATTTATTTCATTTGGTTCCCTAACGCGTACACGATCGACCGGCGGTTTCATTTATTTACGAATAATATCACTACGTAACCCCTCTATATTTGAGCTGGTACTTTCTATCGACGAATTCAATTCGCGGCCCATTGTTTACACGGAGATTCGTGCGCGCATTTGCAGTTGCATGCCCACGTGAGATACACCCACGTGTTATTACCACCTATTACGCGTCTCTCATCGAGATATTTTCGATCGTACGCGCATCGCCGGTTCATCAACAGTAGTAGCGCATCCTATTCTCTCAAACGATCCTTTCCGCCTATCATTCCAAGTTCCTCCTTTGTGAAACTGGGTCGAGGAAATGCGTGACATAGACGGGACGAAAGAATTGCGGGGAATGCACGTCGCGACAAATGCCCGAGAACGATAAATGAATGATAAATCAAAGATGAAATCCGTCCAAGGTCGACCGTAATGTTTAACTTTTCAAGACTCCACGAGCAGAACGTTTCACGGTTTTTCCCCCTAAACTAATGCTTGGGATTTTGTTCAAATTTGAATATGTTGTAGTTTTTAGTGACCTATGAACGCATCTTAAAGGATTTGTCGATATTTTAGAAATTGTTGATTTTACAGACGTCACCCCTTTTTCACTAAATTATAAGACTTGAACCAACAAATCGATAAAAATGAGTTTTTAGAAGCTCATAGTGAAAACATAAGACCATCTACTGAAGATGTTGTTATTTGAAAAAAACATTTCTTTTTAATTTAATGAAAAAAGAGTGACACTTTTTTTCACGTCTGTAAAATCAACAATTTTTAAGATATCGAAAAATCCTTCGAGATTAATTCACAGGTCACTAAATACTACAACACAGTCAAATTTGAACAAAATCCGAAACAATACTCCAAAAAGTGTCCGATTTCGCGTGGAATGACCCAACTACGATCCTGAATCAGGCTCGATCCAATGAGATTAATTTGGCCGGCATCATAAAGACTCTGCTCGCAGCTACAATACAATTAACTCGATTGGAGTCGATCTTATTGTTCCGGAGGCAATATCCTGATGGTAAGCTGACAACCGTGACAGAGGCGACGCGGCAGCTACCCTAATCAACAGCCTATACACTCGATACGGTTTCAATCGTCTCGTTGCAGCGCGTAATCCAGTCAAATCTCTCTTGATACGTTTCGGGAAACGTTGCTGGTGGACCTAAGTTTAAATTACTTTGAAGTTAATCCGTGCCTCATCAGTTCCTCTGGGTAGGCAGCGCAGATCTGTTAGTATGTATGAGAAACGTACATACGTGTATGTACGCAAGTGCACTGTGTAGGGACTCCTGAGGGCTAAGCATCCAGGCTGATACATGACTCGATAATCATGAGATTTGAACTACAGTAACACCCCGATATATGTGAAAGAAATGTGCACGATATTTGCAAAAAGTTTCTTCCCAATGTCACTTGAGGGGATCAGAAGACTCGTTGCCGAGAAGTGTAACGTGTAGTCTGCGGATCTTTATGCATTTATGGCTTCCGGAAATTTTCAAAAAATTATGAGGTTTTCACATACATCGAGACATTGCCGTGTTTCTGACGACTTAGTAACAAAATTTATGAACGCTTTGATCGCTTAAATCGTACCTGGCGAATTAATACGTTGTTATTTTTTTAAACCGGATTTGCCAAATCTCACGAGAAACTTGATGTTAATTGTTTGTTCCGTGAAAAAGTCGTGAGGCATACTGCTATCACTACGTAAGATCGGCTACTGACAAGGGCGCACTAAAACTATCGCTGCATAATTAACAGCTTTAATAGGTGCTGCGCCAGATTTCAAATACTTAAATCTACATTTAAAAGGCACCGTTAAGTTACTGTTAAAAGTCCTTTGAAAGAAGAATTTACTTCATCTTCAGAACTCCATTATCCTCAAATAGAATTTACTATTTCAGAGGTTGATACGATTTTGGAGATAAATCAGCATAATTTACGACACTGGCTGAGAAAAGCATACGTTTTGAAAACGTGGGATAATATGCAACTAATTGAAAGTAAGAAATCATTATAAATAGATTATTATACTTGGAATATTAGAACAAGATTGCCTCGAGAACCAAAGTTTTCCTATCCTATTGTGTTGGCCTATTTTGTTCTCGTTTCTGTTGTTTTTAAATTGTACGATTATCCTTAATACATAAAACGGGCGTATAGTTTATGAGTTAAGATTCAAGTGTGCAATGTAAACGAATTCATTACATTCGATTCAGTTGTTCAATGTTTCTTTTGACTCGGAAATGAATAACTAAAAGATGTATTTTCGGACAATTATACTTTTTAATTTTCCCACCGGTAAAAATGCGGTACGAACAGCGCAAAAGATTTATGACGTATATGAAGTTCAAAGATGGCGTCGCGTCGTGTCGCGTCCGGACGGAAACATTTTAACAGATTGCCAAAGATTAATTGATTCCTATGCTGAAGCGAGTACAAAGACTTATTGAGGCGAAAGGAAGGTACCTACACTTTTAATCAACAAACCCAAGGGCAATTTACAAGATCCGTATAAGAGTAAATTCTGGATTAACACATTGTCGTCGGGACACGAATAAATTCCTTTTTTTTTAACTGGTGGTGGATTGCGAGACACGTAGAAATCCGGTTTTCTTTAAACAAAGAATTATGTTACCATCGTCTTTGTGACAGTTCCTCAACACACATGCTTGTTATATTTACATAACATTATTCATAGCGTTCTGTTAAAGTTATAGCGATTTCCAAGAATGCCTAATTTCTTACGCGGCGCCTAAAATATCGTCCGCACCATGCTCAAGGCCGCGCGCGGAATGTCCCGCAAACAATGTGTTAATAATGCATACAGTGTTTTCTCGTTATATGTCCACAACACTAATCATCCGATATCATCGAAATTATATTTGGTATCATTTTCATTAGAAAAATGTCACGAATGCCCCATAAAAAAATAATGAAAAATAAAGAAGTTTTGTTATTGAATTGGCCTCCCGATCTCACATCGATATACCCTCACCGGACATACCCCGCGGTAGTGGGGATAATTTCGGGACGTTTATCTCCTAGATATTTGGGACATATATCCCGAAAACACTGTACTTCGAATAAAATGATCTGTGTTCACATTAATTCGAACAGTACCATATTCATGTGGAGAATGAAGTGAAAAGGATTTGGAGCAGCCAAGTTTTCGTTCTCCAATGGAAATCGACTTCACGTTTTGTCGACGCGATGATCGTAAAATTATGCATACATGCATACCTTCTCATGTAGTGGTACTTGAAGACGACGGCGATGACGAGGACATTAGCCGTGACGGCGACAACCATCACATGCACGTAGAGAACGATCAACAAATAATTGGGTTTGCCGTGGAATTTGTCGTAGATGTACCAAAGTATCGTAGTGTTGATATCCAAGGTGACGTTGTACTCCACCGTGGATGTCGACATCATCGTCGAGTCGTTGTTCGCACTGACCGACATCCTTTTTTCAGCAGTAGAGACGCACCCGACCCGTATTATGTTTACACTCCTCGGCGACCGAAGTCGCTCGATCTCCGCTGTCTGAATAGTAACTTCTAGTCGATATATGTCACTGGGCAGATCCGAGTTGTGGACATGTATCGAGAAAACACTGTACCGGCGACGCGTATGAAGCGTAGATAATTAAATCACAATGCAAAATCGTTGAACGTGATTTTTAATACGGGCAGATGCGTTCTCGCGTGAGTACCGTTGATCAACTTATAATCAATCAAGTCGATTCAACTTATAGTCGATTTGAGTGAATTGAATCCATAGAATGTCGAACCGAGTTACAGGTCAGCGAACATTAACGAAACGGACATTTTGTTAGTAGACGGTGACAAATCTGTGGAATGTGTATTCATATTTTTTCCCCATGATTTATGCGCTCCATTTCATGCACAGTTTAGGCTGTCGGTAACCGGCACAGATGTCCGCGTTATCGGCGTCGAAAACACTTTCCCGCTAAGTAGTTACTCAACAGCTGGTCGCAGTCAAAATATGCAGAAATTTCGCGTAAACGGACGTATGACGCGAAAACAATGAGTTTTATATAGAAAAGTGTCTCGATCGATGGAACATTATAAAACGGCTGTGCCGTTTGCTTCTCCCACTTTGTGCGTGTGGTACGCGCACCGGAAATATGACACTACACGCACTACATACGAAACTGTACCGTGCATATGTGAAACAGTAACGACGGCCAGGCGAAATTGCAAAATTCAAGTATTTACGAATGTCAGTGTTGCACGTATATCGTTCGCGCGTTATATGTCGCTATATATGTCGTTCGCATTCCAAGATTTGTTGAAACAACATTACAAAATTATAGTTACGATTCCTCGCGTTAGTTCAACCAAATATTTACTTCCTTCGGCAGTAAAGAAATTATTGGCTACTCGCCAACAAATATCACGAATTTTACCGAACAAATTATGCCACGAAGATGTTACCGAATAGAGTTGTACGAAACATCGAGCAATTATCCACGACGGTGAATTAATTTATTAATTATTTATTAATTATTTATTTTGGTTGTATACGATCCCTTTTTAGTTTCTAATTTTACCGAACAAATTATGCCACGAAGATGTTACCGAATAGAGTTGTACGGAACATCGAGAAATTATCCACGACGGTGAATTAATTTATTAATTATTTATTAATTATTTATTTTAGTTGTATACGATCCCTTTTTAGTTTCTTTTTAGTTTCTAATTTTACCGAACAAATTATGCCACGAAGATGTTACCGAATAGAGTTGTACGAAACATCGAGCAATTATCCACGACGGTGAATTAATTTATTAATTATTTATTAATTATTTATTTTGGTTGTATACGATCCCTTTTTAGTTTCTTTTTAGTTTCTAATTTTACCGAACAAATTATGCCACGAAGATGTTACCGAATAGAGTTGTACGGAACATCGAGCAATTATCCACGACGGTGAATTAATTTATTCATCATTTATTTATTATTTATTTTGGTTGTATACGATCCCTTTTTAGTTTCTTTTTAGTTTCTAATTTTACCGAACAAATTATGCCACGAAGATGTTACCGAATAGAGTTGTACGGAACATCGAGAAATTATCCACGACGGTGAATTAATTTATTAATTATTTATTTTGGTTGTATACGATCCCTTTGTAGTTTCTCGTTTGTGTTAAACCGAAGGATTTTTAAGAGAAAATTGTTTGGTTTTGGTACTTTGAGATTAACGGTACTTTTCGACGAAGATCGAACCGGGTTCCTGTCACCGAAAGTAATCCGCGCGAGAATGTTCGGAAGCGAGACCATGATAAACTGAAAGGAAGAATTGTGGCTCCCGCCTGAGCGATTGAAAGCATCATCGGCGATCCTTCGAACGCGCCTGCGTTCTACGCATCTTACCTTTCCTCACTATCGCTCTCACCCTCTCTCTCTCTCTCCCCCTTTCTATCTCTCCCTCCCTTCTTCTGCAACCTCTTCCTTCCGCTTTGCGTTGTTCTTCAGCTACACCTTGAAAAATGTTCATTAGGATGGCTTTTATTCACTCTTGCAGAAAAATTTTTATAAAAATTTTTTTACGCACCTCCCCATCCCTGCCAGATTGTTTCAATTAATAAAAACAGTGTGTGCTCGATCGGATAACGGGAAAACGTACCCCACGGCCCTCAAATATTAAAACAATTAA
The DNA here is from genome assembly GCF_050948215.1 of Halictus rubicundus. Classification (NCBI taxonomy): domain Eukaryota; kingdom Metazoa; phylum Arthropoda; class Insecta; order Hymenoptera; family Halictidae; genus Halictus; species Halictus rubicundus. Next base: position 5,388,780 of record NC_135166.1, read on the forward strand.
TTAAATGCTCATAAAATCGTTTTCCTCGAATATCTTTTAAATTGTTGACTGTATCGAAAAATATGTTGAACAAAGCCTGTAGATCTGGACAGGCTACGTATTTTATCCTTTTTCCGTAAATCCAACGGTTTTGAATATTATTCCCTCTTCCGTAGGTTAATTAATTAATATGTCAAAAACTGTGTTATAAATTGAAATTTTATATTAAAAGCTGTTTGACTGGAAACATTTGGCCGGTACTGTATACATGTAATGTATTTGTGTTACAGGTATAATGTATAGATATTATCTTAATACAGTGGAACCACGTTTATCAGGCTCGAACAGACGACCGGAAATCCCGATAATCCGGAAAATTTGTTAAAGTAAATAACACAAATACAGTTCCATGTATTTTATTTATTGCACAATTTATATGTATATTTTTACGGCAATATTGGTAGCACAAAGCAAAAGTTGTATACATATACCATAAATTTAATTTAATTAGTATGTTGTAAAGAAAAGTCTGTCAGTTTTTTGTGTCACATTTGAGGGATGTTTACACTTTACCAACATGTGTTCAGTCGGTTCCGAGTCGTAAACTCAGGGTATTTCTTATTTAGCGGATAAAAAGAAAGAGAGATTATGTTTGACAATGCGGATAAACCGGAAATCCGGATAAACGGAGTTCTACTGTAATACCTCTCAATAACTCAAAAAAAAAAAAAAAAAAAAAATCATTTAATTATGCCCACTTGGAGAGAAACACAGACAGCATCTAGAACAGTTCAACATCTAATGTGAAATTTTGAAGTTCTAAGTGCTTGGCGCCTAACAGCAATCACGACGGGTTTACAGGAATCCATCCTGTTTCCTCGGAAATGCATCTTGCAGCAGTGTATTGTCGCGTCATTCGTCGCCCATTACCGAACATTCCCGTTAGAATCAGTCGTCATTCCCGCGAGTGACAAAAACACAGTGACACGATGACACAGTCCACCGAAGGTAAATTTCAAATTACTCGTCCACGCGACCTTATCATCTCCCGATTTTTTTCTGCCGCCTGGATTCTCCACCAGATAAGAACCGGGACGCGGCATTGATTATGCCACGAAACGATGGTGATTACGGTATGTTTTGGTAGCCCGTGAATATTCCGACAAAGGATGAGGTGAATTTCACGCATATTCTGTTACGGCAAGCCGATAGGTCCTGTTGACGCGCAGGTGTCGTATAATGCCAAAGATCAATCGATAAAACAAAGGCCGACGAATTTTCCCATTTCCCGTTCGCACGTTTTATCACGCGTTTTCTTTCCCCATTTTGCCACTCTCGCAATAGCTCGACGCGCAGCTCAACAAACAATCACCAAATACGTTGTCATGCCCGAAACGATCTGTAAACACATCGTTTGTAATTATTTCTCAGCACGCCGCCACAACACTATTACACAGTGTTTCCTCGATACATGTCCGAAATATCTAGCCGATAAAAGTCCCAGAACTATCCCCACTGCCGCGGAGTGTACCCCGTGAGGGGCCGCGAAGCTCGAGAGACCTCGGTCGACGAGGAGTGTAACGTAATACGGATCGGGTATATCGGTGCGAACCACTACGAATCCAATAACAAAACTTCTTTATTTTTCATTATTTTTTTACGAAACTTTCGCAAACATATTCGCAAAAATATGATATAATTCCGCTGATATTTACTTGTGTTAATGAACTGTTTGGTATAATTTCAATCAGAAAAATTCCACAAATATATCGGTGAAATTCTCATAATAAAAATAATTTATAATAAAAGAGTTCAATCTTTTATTTAAAGTCCTGAGCTCACGCGGACCTTTTGTGGACCCGTGTTGTGGACATATATCGAGGTAACACTGTAGCAAAAAGAGAGGAAACAGTCGAACAATGTCTCGATGTTAATCAACATCGTTGATTAACTTGTCAACTTGTTCGGCATCGATCTAAAAATGGTTCTAACCGAAATCTTACCGAAAGTAAAAGTGGCAGATCAACGCGTATGAAGCCCGCCACAGTGAAGAAATGTACCTTCCTCACCTGGAAGTATGCCGCTGCTTTCAGGTTCTCCTGAAAACACACAAAGGAAAAGCTGTCATTGAAAACTCACTTGAAAAAAGTGGCATAGGAAAATTCAAAGTCGAGGTGCATTTAGATGTAAAAACATCTGACTGGCAGACTTGAAGAGCGTAGAGAGTACAGTAATGTCTCGATATATGTACTATGCGTCCGTCAAGAAAGGAAGCCTTCATTGAAAATTGTAAGGTCAATGCAGAGTAAAGTTTTCATTACAATTTCGGATTATTCCTATCTTTAAACGCCTGATAAATGCTTGCACCTAAGGGAAAATTAGGTGCCAAAGAGAATTCAAATGCACGTCAGTTACAAAGCATCCATAAGGGATAACGGGGCCATTCCACGTCACGTGCTCTCACTTGATGCGCACGTAGTCATGGATTTTTATGAGAGTGTATTAGTTTATAGTTTTTGATGCTGTTAATTCCTCGATATTGTTTCCAGTTATTGGAGTCCGGAGTGCAAAGTCTACTATTTTCAAACAAAATTGTAACTCAAATTCTTCTCACCTGTATAAATACGTCATTTATGGAAGCAGATGAGGACGTCGAAAAAATAATCTCACCAACTCGATTAGCCTAAAAAAATGTAAGTATTACTGCTTCAAAAACTCGGCGGAGTATTCTTCATTCCTTAATGCTCAAGCGTTCCTCAAAATTAGTTAAATAAACCATCTGCCCATGGGTTTCATTCTTCTTCGTTTTACACTTTAATTTAACTAATTTTTTTTTCATAGTGAACCGTTAGCATATGAGAATATATTAATTCTGGTATGTTTTGACGGCGATTTCATCGAAAAAAGCAAGTTTCTATTTTTGGTAAGTTATAAAAAAATAAAAAATTCATCTAGGACAGAAAATAGGCGTGAGGGTTAAAAAATGTACCTGGCGTGCTGTAACGTGACATATAGCTGTAATCAGGAAAACGTTCCATGCGCAAGCAATCACCAGCATCGAATCTCTGATTAGCGCGTCTGTGGTCAGCTTGTTAATGTTCATTGTATAGATTCTAGACATTGCATTAAGGGATAAAGAAGAAATCCATAGCAATAGTTGTACCGCGTACACAGAATTGAGCATCTCAGTTGCGTTCACCAAAGAACAATGTAGCTGCCATATTTGTTGTAATGTGAAACGTGTGTTCAGTCGCTTCGGCATGAACAGTATTCCTTCTTCTAACAAATAGTATGAAATAATTTTGTGTTAGACGAGTACATACGAAGAGAATGGTTATAACTCGGGTACACAGTGTTGTCTCCGTAACAGTCGCATAGGTCTCTACCGTAACTGTCAAAATGTTATCCCCACCACTACAAGGACTACTGAACAGACATAGGCTTAATAATTTAATGACTTCTTGAAAAATAACCTTTGTTTTCGCATTGAAAAAATTTAAATATACATAAAATTAGTTATAGCACCATTCACTTCAACGTCAACAACGGTATAAAATCACGTAGTTTCAAAATTTTATTAAAAAAATAACTAGTAGTTGATTCTCCCCTGATACTCCAACCCCCGGGCGATTAGATCGTTGATTTAGAATTGAAACATGTGCTGTTCCAACTTCGTGCAAGTTCACGGAAAGCAGAATAGATAATAAGCAAATATGATCCCGTGAAATTCGCTGATGCAGCACGAAGGAAGTTGTAAAACAAATCTAACTGTGAATGGTAAACGCGTATAAATGTGTAAGTGAGACACTTTTAGTACCAAGAACTATACTCACCCACGGGAAATGTTAATATATTGCAAAGTTGGCGAAACCTTTCGCTGATAAGAAACGAAAAACAAACAAATATCAGAATCTGTGTAAACACCGCTGCGTAGACGATGGCGTACAAAATTCCACGAAGTATAGGTATTCCGGTTTCAACCCTACAACATTTTTAAATCGTATAATTAACGTTGATGCACGTAAGCCATTCCAAGTCAAATTGCACCGTACAGTAATGCCCCGATATATGTATGTGTATGAAAGAGATGTACACGACATGTGTGACATAATTGATCTTCTTCATCGCGATCGCCGAGACGTAGAACCACATGGTACGAGATAGATACAATATGGATGAAACAATACTAATGCAGTAGTTATCCGACGGGTCATAAGTCTGTGACTAAACTTGTCATACTTTTTGCTCTGTATTATCGGTATTATGAATTCTGACGTCAGAAACGTGCTTCAAGTTTTTTGTTTTATTTTGCAGAGAATCAAGACAAAATATAGCTCAATTTGTAGCTGGAGATATTTTCTAACGCGCGCTATTCTCGACTTCATCCAGAAAACTCATCCAGTGGCATAAAAATGCTTGGATTCCACGGATTTATTTACCATATTACCAAATATTTGCATAATCTCGGCAGCTCCTGACCAGCTCGCGCTAGATTGAACCTTCCTCTTTCGAATGGGCCCTTTTCCAGCGAAAAATATTCTCATATAAGGACGAAAAGTTGAGACACGTAAAACCATTTTTCGCCTATTTTTGTCGGTAATGTGGTCACTCTACCTTATCGCGAATCTACGAGGACCGGGCCCTTAAACGATCTTGCCTATCGACCTTTGAAAGCCATACCTGTAAGTCAAGTATCCAGTTAACGCCCAGTTCATTAATGTAACGAACGATAGAGCACGACATATATGTCGCACAACGCCACGTCTCGAGGGATTGTCGAATTTCGTGATGCGGTCGAAACTTCGCAGACGAGTGAGAATAACGCGGATCTTCCGGTTCCACAGTGTGGTCAAACACGCGTCCACAAAGAGGCAAAAATAGGTAAGGGCAACTCTCGTGAGAACGAAAAACGTAGACGTAAAACTCGAACTTTCGGTATGTATCGCGTGAATAAACAGTCCTATTAAACCGCCCCAATATAAGGTCATCGAGAAGATGATGAAAAGTACATGGCGACGAGTCCTTGCTTTAATGTCGTTCCCGACAGTGATGTGAACAGCGCAGCCCAAAATCCGAGCAGTAATACAGATCGAGCTCATATCATCGATTATCGTCATTATCTCGATGAATTAACTTGTTCCTCAATCAGAGATTCAATTTTTTCGGATGTAAATCAAAGTTCAAATGACTGTTCGAACATGTTACATTTCCAAATGTTATTTCTACACTGTCATAACTATACTAAAAGTAGGTTGAAGTGTGAACAAGACTGCGCGTCGACTGAACGACGAGTACGAGTTGGAGCTGCGTAACGGTTAACGAACGTGTCCCCTGATCAACGGATCAGATAACACAGAAACAAACAAATTTTTCTATCGACATTTGGGGGTTTAAATATGTAATGTCTTCGCAGGACATCAAGATCTAAGGTCATTTGACTATTCGATCGAATGACATGAAGATTTCACCTTACCTTTAGTTAACGATTCGGTAACGAGGGCCTCTTGAATATTAATGTTTTCATAATGAAATAACTCCAAGGAGATGACATAGCAAGTTTAAAGTTCATCAAATATCCTTTTAAAAATACATTCAGATAAATAATGATCGAAATATTTGAAATCTAAATTAAGGGTTAATAATTTACGATAACATGAAGACTTGGATGAAAGGGTATAGCCGGATAAGATGACCAAAAGTGCCCCCAAACCAAATTGATTTTTGGTCACACTATTCGATAAGGCTCCCAAAGAAACCGCTTTGTGACGAGTCAAGTGAGTTTGTGTTTAAGTCGGTACTCCTACCACAAGGGTAGTTACAGGGTGAGCACGGTTTAATGAATTATGCTCTATTTCTTCTGAATGATGTGATGAAATGGAGTATAACAATTTTCCTTCGTGCTAATAATGCTCAGAAATTGTGTCAGGAATTGTGTTTATCGGTAACGGTGGACGTTGACACTGAATGGTAATGGGGCCTCCGTGGGGCGCTAACGCCCCAAAACCTATATCTCATCTGTGCTAAAGCCACCTTACCATTTCTGTGTCACATCCTACCGTATCAGTTGGAACTAACATTGTGGAACTAATATTACAGACGAAATGTAGGAGTAGGCCAGCCAACTTATGCTGTTTCGTCTTACACGATCTGAAATATCGACTCTACCCAAATAGAACCAACTGGTGAATTAGATTCTACTCCCATACCTCGTCTGTGCTTGTACGGAGAAGAGTAAGTTAGTTTATCAAAGAACAAAGGCTTTGTTAATACGCACGAAGAAGACTCGCCGCATGACAATGGCACCTATAGCAGCTAAATTCGGATATTTGTTACCAATTAGATTTCGAGTCTGCCGCTAGGTAACGCTGACCTCAAATTACTGGACGTTATCATGTGCGATAACGTTTATATTGTATTTTAATAAACATTTATATTGTATTTCAACACGATCATTTTATGTAAGAATCAACAATGGACAAATAAAGACAATGTAATCAAACGATATATCTGCGTATATAATTATCGACCCTATAATTTTTCCCGAACGTCCTACTTGTCGTTGAGTTATACTACTGAATTTCGTGCCACTTCTTTCAATATCATATTCTCCATCGCCCGACTTTTTATTGACTTATACTACTGAAATTTGTGAAATGGCGATATGTAGTTCCAAAAACCTAATTCCTGCCAGCTGTGGAATGTTAATCTCGCATTCTGCGTGTCGATAAGGTAGGAAATAATGTTAGTATTATAAAAAAATTGTTTCGAGTCGCTAAAAATTCTTTTGAGAAACATGTTTTTAATACAAAATGAACATATTTGCCAAATATCAGCTCAATCGGATTTGATCGGTTTTCGGAACGTTAGCCTTTGATATTTGTCACTCTCATTATAAAAAATGCAACTTGCAATTTTTAATGAATAGTTTAATAATATCGGCATTCTCGTGCATTCGAAACTCGACCAATTTCATATTGTATACACACTTTCAATCGACTTTCATTCGAAATCACCAATTTTCAAGATGTATCGCTAATTAACTGGTTACCTTATATCCTGAAGGTAAAAAGCGACTGCATTCGTACGACTGCGATCGCGTTCCGGATAAATTGATTGCGTACTATTTACAGTAAATGTGACAGCTTGAGTTTCGTAATAATTGTAGGTGATACGCAATATGCAACGACGACGTTTCGCGAGCGATTTCTTCCAATTCTAATGAGGTAATTTATTGGTCTACAATGTCTACATCATTGAGGGAAGTCACATGACTTCCAACACATTCGGTTGCCCCTAAAGTTTAAAACATTTTTCGAGTATTAATCAAAATCTTTACCTTGAACCTTTGCGACGGTACAATAAAACCAAATACGCGGGTACTCTGATAAAATAATAACCTATTTTTCCGTCAAGGTAGAGTTTCCGCAATATTTGGCTAAGGAACTCGCAAAAAATAGAACCATTGACGACTAGTACAGGCCAATACAGTACCAATCGTCGATGTCCCAATTACGACTATTTAAAATACTGTGACAAGTTGTTGTTGTTCAGATGAAGAAGAATAGAATTTCTGTTCGATAAGTTTTGTGATTGATATGCATGAAATTTTTCTCACACGCAAGAGATAATCGGCTTTCTACAGCAATTTGAAAGCGGACCTTATCGCAACAGTAGTCTATCACTGTTATTATCTACTGTCGGCCTGTGTGTCCTCACCACATAGCATCCACAGTCGCCCACCAGCATGCAAAAAGGACGCGCTTTGCCTGTCGCAAGCAGTGTCGCCAGATTAAGCCTTGCCTCCCCTCTACTCCTCCCCGACGCTATTCCCCTATTTTCCGACGGCGAGCATCCCCACGCTTCCATCATGGCCCGGTCACGTGACACTTTTCGTCTCTATGGTCCATGTGTCACAATGTCACGTAACTAATCCAGTAATGACAGAGAGGGGTAACTGTATTCCTCTCAACTCCCTGCTTTGGCGACAATGGTCGCGAGCAATGTCGTCAAATCGAGAAATGTTCCTCCACTCCAATTTCCCCTTCTACCGCGCTATTCCCCCAAGCTTCCGCCACGTCGCGGTCACGTGACGAATTCCGTTTCTGTCATGCATACTCCGGTAGTGGCAGAGAGAGAGAGAGTATAACTTCTTTCCCCTCAATTCGTACTCCCTCCCCTCATCTGGCGACTAACGCTTGAGGCCCGTGGCGAAAGGCGATTTCCCCCGCTACTTTTCTATCCCTAGCAGCGATTCCCATCATGCTGCCTACACGCGATCGACATCGCTACTGTCAATATTTATAGATAGGCTAATGGCCAACTTATTGGTACCGACAGTATTATTAGCCGCGCAAGATCCGCTCAAGGAATCCTATATTATCTTATCCGTTCTTGTCTTTCTCGTTGTCAATGTAATTGACTGGGTCCCTGGGTCTGCCGACTTCTCTCTGGGTCAGCACGCTCGCAGCAGACCTTAACACGTAATATCACGTAACACTCGCGCTTTAACAACTATATTTACAAAGGATTTGGCAAGATTCACTGATCGATGCCTGATCATTCAACGTCGAACGGTCGCTATAATCTTGTTGAGTCGATCTTCTGCACGCTACCGGCGAACGCAGGATTTGTGAGGCCCTGTTTCTTTCGAAGAGATTTCTTCAGCATCTGACTCCTGAAAATATCACGGAATTTCAACGACCAACACTTGCAGAGCAGATTTTAAGTAGGAAAGGTCGCACCAAGGACGGATCTAACTTTGCTCTAAGAGTGAATACCGAGCAAAATCGTTTTCCCTCCTAGTGAATAAAAGAGTAAACATAAAGATTGTTACTTACGAGGATATGCACGGGATCCACCAGAAGCTTTGATCCTTGCCAAAGTCGTTGCCTTCTTGGAGGGTCTCTGGCAAATCTTGATTCAATGTTTCTGGTAAGCCGAGGGTCAAGAAGGCGTGTATGAAAGACAACAAGCCAAGAGTGACGAGGGGCAAGGCAGGATTGACATCAGCCTAAAGACAAGAAAATATCAGATGATTCACGTTCGTCTCGCATTGTACATACAGTGTAACCTTGATCTAAGCGCAACTGGAATACGCGATCTTAGTCGCTTCGCCTATCCCCCCCACTCAGGAATCACCTCTTCCAAGGAAATACATTTTTGGGACACCCTGTATACGTACCCTGTAATACGTCGTATAATCATGATATTTATCACGATCGTGCTAGCGTGTCTCATTAATTTATCTGGTAAAGCATAATAATAGACACCTCGACTCTGAGAAGGTAGTAATTGTCACGGATGCAAATCTATTTCTCCTTGATTATGAAAAAAAGGTAAGTACCAGTTCCAGTCTCAAGGAAAATATAATTGAATAGACTTGAGATATAGTTGTTAACAGGCGGATTATAGAACTTGACAGCGTGAACAAAGAGCGACACAATGGGATGAAAACTTCGATGAAAATCTGTAGAAGTAGTACCTACCGGATAATTACTTTTATCTGATGATTTTGTATAAAAAGGCACAGTCGCGCACACACTCTATAATTATTCTCTTAGTTACGTTTATACTTTTAATGTTCATATGTCAATCATACGGCTATTTATATGTATCTTGAAATTGGAATGTCGCGTGTAACCCGTGTTTTGGACATGCATCGAGTAGGGGCCTCTAGAGCTTCGCTATCTAGAGAATAGTATCTCCTATCCGCTACATGTCCCTGGCTAGGCCGGTGTTGTGGACGTATATGGAGTACATACAGTAAGTATGCACGTAGTTTAAGTATCCCTAGATACTTAAAAAATAGGGATGTTGAAAGAACATGTTGCTTACCAGATAAATGATGTAGGGTCCCAAAATGTGAGCCAGATAACCAATGATATGGATCAAGGACACGCCTTGCGCTCGCACCACAGTTGGTAACATCTCCGCCGCGTATTGGAAGCCGATGTTCGCGGCAATATTAACTCCAAGACGGGCTACGATCGCCATAGCGACCGTTGGCGGACCTTGAACAAGTTGAGAAATATGTAAATGCTTCGTTGCGTTGCATTACGTCGTTTATGCACGCGGCTGGCACGTAATGCAATCTCGGTCTGCTGATTTGACTCGCTCGCCAATATTAACCCTCTAACTGCGAACTCCGCATACCGAATACATACCTATACATACATACGCCCTGAGAATCCAACCGCTTATACATTGTTATGTTTGTATATGCGAAGGGTGTGTACTATGCGTCCATCAGGAGGTACACGTCTTCTACTATTGGCCGAATGCCTTGACGAAGCCAACAAAGCACATATTGAGTGTGATTGGAACAGAGCGATGTGGTGACGCTGAGCACCTATGTGGACCGTTCCTGGCAGAGCCTAAGCGTAAGAGTGGGGTGCACAGAGTGGCGTCAACAGTGGGGTTTCGCAGATCCCCCTGCGCCCCACTGTCGAAATCACTGCCATCTCCTGATGGACGCATAGTACTGGCCATCTCATTTTGATCTATCATTGCAAACCCCGTATCTAATCCCTCGAAAACACGAACTAAGGTCGAGCGGGCACGAAGCCACGCCCCCGCGGGCAAGGCTCCATGTATTTGTCACGCGCGTCCTACGGCCTACCCCCACTCCGCTAAATCACTTGCCCATAGCTTTGCCCATCGGTGGGCACCCTTGCCCGCTAATAGGCATGTTGAGTAGCTAACCGTTAGCGGAATCATCGGTAGAGGATAGAAAAGAGAACTTACCAGGGGGTGTGGCTAGAGCAATAAAGGAGAAAATTCCGCAGAGAATCATCGACGCGAAACCCATCCATCGTCGGCCCCATCTGTCTAGAAAGAGGGCGAGCAGAACAGCGGCAGGAAGTTCGGTGAGGGAGGCCAAAGAAAAGGACATGAATACGTCCGGGTCCAGAAGTTTCATGTTCCACACATGGCCATCGAACACCCACACCATCAGAAGCCTGGAAACGTAGAAACATCGAGACGTTCGAAAAGAGGGAACGAATAAGTCACGCGGTCGATCAATCGCCAACTTCCAACTTCTTGCTGTCGTTCACGCGGATGCGCGAGGCGTGTGTGAGCGATCGCGACATACATACTACGCTCGACACCTATAGTTATCAACGTCAACATTCCCATTTGCAGGACACTATGTTCCCGAGCTTTTTTATCTTCTTATAAAAATATTTGAATAATATGGAGGAAATTGGATGTGGACTACTTGAATTAACATAGATCAGAGTCCAGCTTGTTAACAAATGGATAAAATAACTTGGGAATTTTCTCTGGATAATATTCGGCGGATGGCAAGATTGAACCGACTCACCAATAAATGATTAGCATGATGGTGATACGAGCGAGTCTCGGTTTTTTGAAGAGATGCAGAACGGTGTACTGGTTGTGCGATTTGTCCTTTTCGATCATGGACCTGCAGCTCTTCTCAAACTCGTCGAAAATCTCTTGCTTCACTTCTCTACCGTTCACCTTCGCAAACCTCTTCAGCATTGCGATCGCTTTGTCGATATGACCGCTGGTGATGTACCAACTGGAACATAGAACATAACATCTCTAAATATTCCACGGAATATTCGGAACATATTCCAAGGTCATTGAAATCGGTGAGGACCTCCCAATTTTTCTAATATCTTTTTCTAAGAAGACATGTTAACTATTTTCAAAGTGAGTTTACCAGTTTTTGAAGTTATTATGTATGTTTCGTAATATAGTGTTTACTCGATAATTGCCCCAAATATCTGGCCGATAATTGTCCGAGAACTACTCCAACTACCGTGGGGTATACCCCGCGAGGGGCCCCGAAGCTCGAGAGGTCTCGGTCGCCGATAATTGTCCCTGGTCATGCATGTTTTGAACATGCATTGTGTAGATATGTACGTTTATATTCCTCGGCGACCGAGGCCACTCGAGCTTCGCTGTTCTTTTCTACGTTCGGCAGTGTATCAAAGAATAGTATTTTCTAGCCGATATATGTCCCTGGGTAGACCCGTGTTCTGGACATATATCGAGAAGATACTGTATTTAAAGTTATTGTTAAGTTAGATTGTTGGCTTCCGTCCAACTTACCGTGCACTTTCTGGAACAATCCATGGCCCTACGAACGCAACCACCATGGGACAGGCGGTGACCATACTCAAAATCCGCCAATCGGAGATCCAGTAGGCGATCCATGGCAGAAGGCTCGAAGCTGCCGCGAAATAGAGCCCGAAGGACATGTTCGCGACAAGCGTTCGGTATTTTGGACCGACGTACTCGATCACTGAAACGACACATTTACGAAACGCTGTTTTTATTGCAAAAGGTAAGATATCCTATGACTATAAGTAACGAAACCGTTTGTCGCGTTTATTTTTTCATAGGTAGATGCCAGTAAAATTATAATTCCTCGTTACGGTTTAGTATTTAGTCAGTAACTACCTTCAAGATATCTGTTATCTTTCTGTAACTATCACTTTCTATCTGCCTATACTCGCTGGCTGACAGTCTTCTCCTCTTTCTCTTTTCTCCGATTGGTCCTCTTTCTTGTCACCCACTTTCCCCAGTTATATTACTACCTTTTCTTTTTTCTCTTTACCATACATTTTCCTAGCGTTTTCCAACGACACGAAACGAAACGAAACGCTGAAACGGCTTACCGATAATGAAAAGAACATTGAAGCAGTTGTCAAACGATGTGCCGACGACTAATCTTGCTAAACAGAAACTCCAGAAGCTGTTGCAGAACGCCGTGGCCACAGACGCAACAAATCCAACCGTGTTGCAAGCGACCAACGCTGGAATTCTGCCATGATGATCGGCTATGTAACCGAATATCAGGCCGCCGATAATGCTGCCCACGAAGAAGGCTGATTGAGCAGCGGAGCCCAGGAAAGCGTGTTCGCAGACCCATTCCAACTGAAACAAAACAAGATGAGTCGTGTTAGGGTCTAGTTACATATATGTGCCGGCCCCGCTCCGGATAATAAGCAGGGGCTCGTTTTCGGTGTCTACGGGGTGTCCCAAAAAGTTACCCTCTCTCTGCCGGTACCGGTGTACGCATGACAGACACGAAACCCGTCACGTGACTCGGCCGCGGCCGAAGTGTGGGGAATAGCACGGTAGAAGGGGAAATTAGAGTGGGGGAAGAAGTCTTGATCTGGCAACTCTTGGTGACACTGATCCGACTGTCTGTGTCTTCGGGATCCCGAAGCTATCCGACTACATTCACTACTTGTAAATATTTTTAATTTGTGAAAGCAATTTTGAAGAATAGCAATAGTCTAGGGAAATCATGCTCGCAGCTCAGTGAAGAATACATTGCATGGACTCACCTCGACGGCAATAGACTTGTACGGTATCATCGTGTGATTGAAAGACCATCCATTCTGACACGGTTTAGTGGGCCAAGATGGATCTGCCTTCCGGACGCCGTTTTGCAGGATGTCCTGATAGTTCACGTCGTACATCGTGCATCGCGAGAACATTGTAGCACCCTCCGTCTTTAATTCTTCCACCGATGCCGGAGGTATCGACAACGAGATCCTAAAAGAAAAATCGATTTTTTACTGCTCCCTGTACTTTATTTCTTGAGTATATTGAAACGAAATTAGAGATAACATTTTACACAGCAAAGATCTTCTTTTGAAAAAAGAAGTGCAACTCGTGATTATGCAGATTAGCGATTCCGCATCGACCTCGATGACCTTGGAATATGTCGTTGTCACCTTGAACAACTTTTCCCTATACATGTTACAGCCGCACGGCCTTAGTTTTGTTAGTAAAAGTTGGCTTAAGAGCCAAGGGTGGTCACGTGACTTTTGCAGAGTCAGCAGGTCGGTAACTGCTGTATAATTTCCGTTCACAGCCTTCAGCCACTAACTTAAGATCCGTCTTGGTCTTGATCCGACGGGTCTTGAGTCTGTGACTAAACTTGTCACATTTTTTGCTCTGTATTATCGGTATCATGAATTCTGACGCCAGAAAACTACTTTCGATTTCGTCCGGAAAACTCAATCCAATGGCATAAAAATGCTTGGATTCCACGGCACGCACATCGTCAATTTTTGGCCTATTTCTAACGCTTATATTACCAATTATCTGCATAATCTCGTCAGCTCATGACCAGCGCGCGCTAGATCGAACCTTCCTCTTTCGAATGAGCCCTTTCCCAGCGAAAAATATTCCCATACAAGGTCGAAAAGTTGAGGCACGTGAAACCATTTTTCGCCTATATTTGTCGGTAACCTGGTCACTCTACCTTATCGGGAATCTACGGAGTCTTTACAAATATTGTTTAAATATTTGATTTACAACACTTACGCTCACAGTATAAATTAAGAGTGTAAATCAGTAGTAAGCGTATAACAAAAGTACACAATGACACCCAGAGAATTGCATATTCGGAATTGCATGCTATTTGCGTTCATCTTGGAAAAACCATGACTAGAGCCACCCAGCGATTTACGCTATTTGTGGTAGAAGAAACAATGACTAGTAGCTTACTGGTCTGATACAGCTCCATCTGATTACTGTGTGTTTAGGTCGCTGCGTCATTTAAGAGACATACACGTTGTAAATCGGTTTACGATGACTAAAAATGAATCGACAAATTTGCTAATTCAAAGCCAAGACGTTCTAATCACTGCGGTGTGCGCAAGTTGTTAGAAAAATGACGAATATTTGTTGATAATTATCGCGTTGCGAATCTTTACGAGGACTTTTCCGCATCAATTGCATGAAACAGAGATTGAATAAAAATCTATTTCTCCTCTCAATAATTTTAATAAGTTTCGAATACTAAAATAATGTACAGGGTGTCCCAAAAATGTTGTACTTGCTCGAAAAGGGTGACACCCGAGGTCATTCGAAATAACTTTTTCCTTTGCGATAATGTTCTCCGCGGGCTTCGTTCAGGAGTTGTTAACAAAATTCTTGTCAAGTGTAAATAAGAGCAAACCTAATCTTTGTATGGTTTTATGTAGGTACGTATATATAGTGTCTCATAGTATTGTCGCGAAGTGTATTTCTGAATTTTAAAGTAATAATAATGATTAGTGATAATACTAGTAAGTAAAATAATAATAATAATAATTAGTTACTATTAATGATTAGTCATTTCGATTTATTGATAGTTCAATTTTGCAAAGCTTCATGGGTGTCGTTTGGAGGATCGAGTTACCGGAGGATTCGTTCATTGGCGTCTCATTCGATTTGATTTGTTTTCGTTATAGACGCCGGAGGATACGCTGCCGAGAATAGTAAAGAATTTCCTGGTAGGTCGGTTCGCAGAAGTTTCGAATCTGTTGGGGAGGAGGTCGGCGACCAAACAGGTTTCCAACGTGCCGTCGCGCGTCGCGTCGCGTCGCGTCGCGTCCCGTCGCCGTCACGTTGACCGAAGTATGTATTTACTGTTCCCGCGCTTTTCTGCAGATCGTGAGTCAGTGGGGAAACACAAGACACAACATGCAGTTTTCCTGATTTTGTGTCTCAACGGCCTCACGCGTTTCATGTGCGAATTGATGACGTGATTCATTGGTGCATTCAGTTTGTTGGTTTCGAGTCGATTCTCTTTGCCTGCTTCTTTTTGTTTCTTTCAGAACGAGCGATTTACACTAAAAATCCATTGGTCTCGATTTTGGTCCATTGTAGTCCGCCCGAAACTCGCATGATCCCGGACGGTACACGGGGCTCGTTTTCCGTATCTATAGGGCGTCCCAAAAATGTTGTAGTCCCTTTAACCGATTTGCACCATAAGGAAATATGAAAAGAAGCTCTTTATCACCAAACTTTTTTTTTATTATATTTAAGTACAAAAATGACTACAAGTAAAAGAACTTCATATTTCAGGATTATAAGAAAAAATAAATTGAGCGTATATATACGCTAATGATGCAAGTGGGTTAAAGAGGTGATTACTGAGCTAAGTTTAAGTAACTTTTTGCTTTGCGAAAATGTTTCCCGCGGATAATTCTCTCCAAATGATAAATAAATTACCGATCAACAAAGTTATAGATGAAGATTACTGAATAGAATTTTACTATCGAAACTATGTTCAACAAAACTCGTAGATCCGGACAGGGTGCGCCTTTTATGTCGTATTACTTTTACTGCGCTCGACAGATGTACGTTTACTCAAACGTACAAACATCAGCCGTCTAATATCAACGTTCAAAGCATGCAAATGTTATGATATTACTTAGACCCGGGAGATATACGCGAAGACATAAGCTCCGTCGCGACATACTATCGTACAATTGTATTATGCATCGCTGTAACAATGGAAAAGTTTGTTCTCAGATCTTAGCTATTTATAGAAAAAATCCATCAGCAAATACACCCAAGGATTAATTTTAGTTCGTGTGAGCAACAGTTTTTCGCTTATCATTGTTTGCACTTTAAACATAAACTTTATTGCCACCGCGTGAGATTACAATCAGGAAGTGCATGTTGGAATTGTACCGGAAAATTTTGTTCAATTTCGAAAACTGGTACACTTACTGACACAAATTAAGAAACACTCTTTCAAAACGATTAACTTTTTTTAAAATTGGTCTAAACGACTTGAGCTTTTTCGAGGTATCAGAAGGATTAGTTTTACTAGATAATATGTAAAAGGATTTTTTAAAGTTGCTGTTGGTCAGAGGTTACATATTACATTTACATATTATCTAGTAAACTAATCCATCTAATATCACTAGACTGCTAGACTAGAAAAATTTTTAAATACTGTTACGTTATTTTCAACCTATTAAACGTATTAAGAAAGACAATAAATTTCTATTTTACTCCAGCCAGTTGGAATTCACGTGGAAAATTTTTATTTTGCATAAAGATCCGCAGTCTAAATATCACAAAGAACAGTATCTCCTGGACGATATATGTCTCTGGGTAGACCCGTGTTGTGGACACACATCGAGAAGAGACTGCACTCGTGCGAGTACAAGCGTGTGCAACAAGTGTGAAGCACGTGCGACAAGTACCATTGCATTTGAACAACGTCGCGTTGTCAAGCTTGATAATAATTCTCGCTCTATTCCAATTCCCGTTTGACGAACAAACATTGTTTCTTTTGAGATAATGAAAAGTATTGAATGTAACGACGCATTACGCTAGGCTTCATTATTACCGGATGTTACATCCATACTATTACCGGACTGGCGGAATGATTCGCAAGGAAACTTTAACCCGGTCTCACTGTAACTGACTCTTACGAACGTGACACGTGACTCTACGAGTGATTATGCAGTTCTGGACCGACGAGAGTAAGAAGTAACGGATTTATAAACTCTGAAAAATGTGTATATATAGAATACTCGGATCACGCGGGGTCACATTCCTATTTTTTGGTTACTACCAATTGAGCCAAACCATACTGCGTTTTTTTTTTTGTATGAAGGGTTAAACGAAGGTTATCTAGGGCGTTTTTCGCGCAGAGCGACGCGGCGGGCAAGGGCGCCCGCCGATGCTCGAGGGCACATCTGAGTGCAATGTGACGTCAGTGAGAAAAATGTTGCCATAGGCTGAACCATCGAAAGGAGGCGTGGTTTGTTGCCCGCCGTGTCGCTTATGCCCGCGGAAACAAATTCTATGCCCGCGGGGGCGATAGCTGCACGGGGCGGGCAAGATTGTTCGCTTACTTTTCATGATCCGTGAGATTCCATGCGTCGAGTTCTGGCACGGTGCACCAATGCTCGGCGGGCAGCAACGTGATGAAGAACTGCGTGAAGTAGAGGAACGCGTACACGAAGGTGAAGGGCAGTAGCAGAATGAAGAGGAACCATTGGTAGCGGCTGGCCTCGCCGACGTATGGAAGGATGTCGTCGAAGGCTGTGATCTTCGGACGTTCGCCCTCCTCGACTTTCATGGACTCCACCATGACTGTCATTATCTCGATCTCTGGAAATGAACGATCCTCGATTACTTCGCTGAAATTACACGCGACGCCGGTTTAGGCTCATGGCGATCGCAGAATAGAAAAAATCGTCGATCATATTTCCATATGATTAAAATGACTAGATACTATTATACATTTTGACGTGTTGTCTAATTATAAGTTTATCTGCGTCTAGCATCGGTAACGGTTGCGAGGGAAAGGAACAAGATTAATTACATGGTAATGTCTTTGAAACAATAAGAGTTTCCTTCGCAGACGATCAAAGAGTAAGCGAAGTCAACTTCTGGGAAAAGAAGACTGCCAATTAGGCGCAGGGACTCTACCGGTATACGAAATACCGGTATATGAAAAGACCTATCTATTAACGACGAACCGGTATTATACCGGTATTTTTCGGTTGCAGGTTGCGACTTTACCGGTATGTACCGGTAAACCATCATAACCTTTATGGAAATCGAAATGCCAAAATACCGGTATGACGTAATACCAGTCTATGAAAAGACCGGTATATTTACTACGAACCGGTATTATACCGGTATTTTTCGGTTACAGATTACGGTTTTGCGACATCAAGGCACCGATATTGATACATTTTATTCTTTTTCGCGGTCACGCTGCAATTTCCGATAAACTGGAAGTGGAACGTAAACAAATGAAGGTTGGTTCTTGAAATCGGTAGCGAAAACCTAAAGATGTACACACACACGTGCACGGGTCGCGCCGAGTTGAAGTACCCAGCTCACGCACACTGTTACAGCTGTTACATAGGCGTCGCATCGTAGGAACGACATTACGAAAAATACCGGTATTTTATATCGGTTTTCGGTTGCATCGGTTATCGGTATCAAGATTACATCGGTATCACAGTCATAGGCGTAACACCGATATCCAGATTATACCGGTATTAAGTCCCTGATCGAAAGTAATGCATCGCTACTTGTCTGGTGGAATCAAAACGGCCACTGAAGTCCTACTAATTATTCTGACTAATCACAGCAATTATTATTTTATGCGGATGTGAATGTTCCTAGAAACCGACATGGTAATTATTTACAATGGGGGATTCTTCGCCGATTTCAATGACCTTGAAATATGTTATCAAGGTCATCCCATGTTACCATCGGACGATTATGGTTTGCGAGATATTCTCGGAAAACTATGGGATGACTAC
The DNA here is from genome assembly GCF_050948215.1 of Halictus rubicundus. NCBI lineage: Eukaryota > Metazoa > Arthropoda > Insecta > Hymenoptera > Halictidae > Halictus > Halictus rubicundus. Next base: position 5,407,814 of record NC_135166.1, read on the forward strand.
AGCAAACTCTAGCTTTTTCAAATGACTATATTTCCCCTTCAAGGCAGGGGAGAGGCTCCACCCCTCCCCAAACCTAAACCAGACCTAACCAAAATTCGTTCAAAATGACTGTACAAACTTTAATTAGGTTAAGTATTATAATTTTTCTTGGAGTTCAATGACCCCGGAGAGTTAGATTTCTATACCTATTTGAAAAGAATCTTGGTTAGGTCTGTGTTAGGTTTGGCTGTGGCCTTTCGGATACTTAACAACTCGAATAGCTTCATTGACAATCATTCACCTTAAATATGAAAGAGACAAAGTAACTCTGCTGATTGCTGACTAGTGTAAATATGTGGTTATCAAGTATACACCGCTGTACGTATGTCTGCAACGAATGCGCCTTCCCCTGGCAATATTGGTAAACTATTTAGAATGCGTTTAGTATGAACTACAGTGCGCGAGCTATTAGATCATTTTAGTTAAATGTAGGTAATTATTTAATCCAATATTTAGTGATTTTTCGGTGATAACTCTTTAACAAAACCGCGGAGAAAATTTTCTCAAAGCAAAAAGTTACTTTAAATAACCTTGAGAATCGCTCCTTTCAAGGAAGCACAACATTTTTGGGACAGCCTGTACCGAGAGACTGATTTTCAATTCACAGAAATGAGAAGTTCAAATGACATGGAAATGAAAAGGTGAAGGGGAGTAGCACCGTTATAAATCCAATGAGAGAAATAAATTTGTCATTGAAAGACAAGTATCGATCTACCGGAAATGATAATTAAGCGCATAGAATGTTTCTCAGGCAGTTTGTGAGCGATCAATGCCAAAGTAAATTCGATTGCGAAAGGTAACTCGCGGAGATACTTATCTAAACCGCGCCGCTATATCTTTCTTAAAAAAAAAAAAAACAAAAAAAAAGATATCTGATTTTTAAGAAACACAGTGAGATCGAGAGTCAGTCATTCATTTTGCATTCGCATCGACTCCGATCACGATTCTGTGTGCGATGATAAAAAACAAGTCTTATAAATTATAGCACGGATTACTACATTTTAGATTGCCAATTAGCCAATTGCTTTTTCCCACGATTAGCAGACGTTGCAGTTGTAGTACAAGAAACACGGACGTATGAAATCGATATATCATTTACAATTCGTCGGAGAAGAAGATATCAACAGGATTCACGGCGAGGCCATTACTATATCTACGTATACATATGTATGCATATACATAAGTACGTATAATATGAAAGTCGATTTACCGATCATTTGAACAGGGGACAAAAAGCAGCTGGTCTCTACCGATAATTGAGTTTCTAATTCGACGCTAATCAAGTGCTTTTTCCGATCAGCTTTGTCCTTTGCAAACCGTTTGGCTACTTCAAAAGAGAAATCTCTTTAACACGCCCGTTTTTATACGCGAAACAGAAGAACGAATAAAATAAAAAGACAATTTTTCATAGAACAAGATGACGAAAAAAGTTCTATTTTTAACATTTTGGAATTTACGACAGAAACGAATAGGTGCAATTTAGAACGGTGTAAAGTTTCAAAGACTTTAAGAGTATCAATATATTACTTTCACTACATCCGGAGTATGCTCATTACCATTGATCGACAATTACTTCAGTTCAAATTGTCGATCAATCAACCGAAGATGCTGAGAATATTGATTCTTTGTTCGGTATCCAATTAACGGCGACAAAAAAAGGATTGAAATACCGTGGAATGGAAACAAACGAGCAATGTCATGTATCGATTGGATTATTTACTTCCGTTCCAGCTGAGAAGCTGTCGCGTGTATGTGTTTACGGTATTTACACCCTACGTGTACGCGTTTCGTGAACTAGTATGCCTTCAGCAACTGGTTACACAGAACTGAGCACCTTGAACGGCTCTATCCCGAAGAAACAATAATTAATAACACGGTCGCAGCACAAATCCATGATTTTACATACGATTTCCCAGAGTTACTCTCTCTCTCTCTCTCTTCTCCCCCGTGGTCACCATTAGGGAAAGTGACCGTCATTAGTGAGCGATATTGGCTACTATCAGAGTCGGACATTATTTAAGTAAATTTTCATTTGAATGACTATTTAAATGAAAAATTATTTGTTATTTGGAAGTTTAAATAACAGCCAAAAATAGTTATTTATTGTTTATCTAAATAAATTATTTAAATGATAAATTTATTTCTTATCTGCAAGTACAATTTAAATTGTTACTTATTAATTGTCGTTTAATTGCTTATTATTTGCTATTTATTCGGAAAGTCATAATCAGTAAATTAAGGATCTTCGATCGCCGAGGGGGGCGGTGTCGCAAAAAATTTTTGAAAAACATAAGAGCTAACTTAACCTACATCTTAATCATTCAATTTGCTTTTCATTCGATGAATTATTTTTATTTTATGGAATTTTCGAGGTTGCAGGATTGGCAGGCAACGTGTCGAGAAAAGAGATAACACGGGCGAACAGGTACACGCTTAGGAAGTCATAAAACATTGTACTATTTGTGTTTATCAACGTTGCCTCGTGTTACCAAATGCGTAAATTTCGAAACGAGCTTCTGTAATTTGTTAATGGAAAATAAAGATCCTGACCTTTTTTTTTTAAATAGTCGCATCGAGTAAGTGTAGCGATAACACTGCAAATTTTTCTAAATAAGCGGTTACATTTGTATGAAGCATACATATAATATAATGGCGTAGAAAATAGTACCACGAGGCGGTACAAGTCCAAGTTTCGAAAAAGATTGTTCGCTATCGAAATAGGAAGCCTTACGAATGCTTATTTTATTTATCACCTCAACTTACTTATACTTCGTGTCTTCCTTTGTTTAAAATTTCAACAAACATTAGTTTAAAACTTTAACAACCGCCAAAAAGATTGGAATCCATAACGGGTTCTCTAGATATAGTGTTAAACGTCTTTTTATCGGTTCTTTTTCTAGACATATTAACGTTTTTATTTTCCCTAATAGAATACCTTTCTTAATACCTAATAGACTTCCTAATAGTTAACCTTTAATTACTCTCACAGGGGGGGGGGGTACAGCATTACGGATACGTGTGTATTTGTGGCAAGTGAAAATTTATAAACTCCAAGAGGACATGTGCATTATATTAACAAAAATTAATATTTTTTATCAATCGCTTTTATTTTACTCTTACTCTAAAACTTTTCATAAAATTACTCATAAAAATCGAGAACTGTACGACAGTTCCGTAATCTAGTGATTCAAATTTGAAAACTCGAAATGTTTTTTTCTTTTTTGGATTAAGACAGTTTTATTCAACCTAGTAGTTTATTTAAGAGAAAATAGTATTTGATTTCATTGATTTTTATATTCTATGATGTTCCTCAATTTTTTTTGCACATTTATTGAACACTTTCACTGTCATGTCGGCTATACCAGATAATAATGTGTAATATCGAGTGAACCAAATTGTATTATAATCTACAAGATTCAAGAAACATGAATGTGCTAAATGAATTTTTTGCGACTGTCAATATCATTTTTGTAGAAACTAAGTTTCTGTTCGCAGAGCCAAAACAACTGTAATTCTGTGCCATCAATTTGTTATAATAATTTTAACAAAACAACAAAGGAAAACTTAAGCCGATTATTTACTCTGCTACGTTCATTTGCGTATGGTGTAAGAACAAAGAATGCATTCGAACATAAATAGACGATTTTACAAAACATTCTTTCCGCAATTAATAATCGAATCTCGATGCCAAATTTCGATGCGAGTGTTTCAACTATTTTCAAATAATGTACCCGTATTCTTAAATTCTTTTAATCCTCTCGCCGTTTTATATTTCACCTATTCACTCTTGTCGTAAATTCTCTCAGACTGATAATTGGCCTGCAGCAGAATAATTCCGCATCTATCGCGAGGCGGATCATGATCGTGAGATTGAATTCAAAGTGAACGAAAGCACGTTCACGATTTACCTTTTCAGCAGGCTGTTTCACGTCACGATGTTTCACAGAGTCCGGTTCGGTCCGCGAGAACGAAGATAAAATCCACCGAGGAACTGGCAACTACTTCTCTTCACTCCGATCGATCGAAGGATCGACGATAAAAGCCGAGAACCGGCCACGGAAGAATGGAATCTAATTCCTTCCTGTGCGGCTATACTTCGAGAGTTATGTATCCCGATCCGTCGGTATTCACCGATTGGACAAGAAGAAATTCTCTGTGCACGAGTCGCGTCGCGGCTTTATGAACGTCGAACGAAACGGCACGTGCTCTCTCGTTCGAGATCGCGACAGTGATCTTGGGCCCCGGATGTGTACGCGCGAGATCCCCGGAGTTTTCGGTCGGAGCACTACATCGTCGTTTAAAAAGGGGCACGCACGGACTGCTCGCGGCGTGGGCAATTAGTGGGGCTTTATAGCGCGTGCGGAGAGCAGACGAAAGTCGAACCCCACCAGCGGGCATCGCGTCGCGTCGCGCGTCGTCATTGGACGAGGCGTTTGGGGCCCGTGGATCGTCCGCGTGACGTCACTGGTGAACTACTCGGGGGGAATCTCTCCACACTGCGATAACCTGACCGCAGCACCTGTCCCTGTCCCTGTCCTTGTCCTTGTCCCACCTCCCATCACCGCCGATCTCGCGGGTTTTCTCATGACGCGCGTCGTACGCGTCGCTTTTTCCCCGTTTTTCTATCGCCGCTTTTTTTACCGCGGCTAATCCGAGTCCGAATCCCAGTACGGGTCCGAGTCCAGGCCCGAGATAAATGCACTCGTGTCTGCCCGTTGGCACGCGGCATGATGATCGATTTGAAAAGACCTGGATGCCTATATGTATACAGTTGCATGTACCACGAAAATATTTGGGCAGATGACACGTATACTCTACGTATTCTAAAACCATACAAATCTACAGGGTGTCCCACGTAACGCCACTCACTATTTGCCGGCCATTTGCGGCCATATGCAATAATAGAAAACCTTTTGAACAGCACGATAATAGTATTGAAATACCGCAAAGCCGCGGAGAACATTTTCGTAAACGGAAAAGTTACTTCGAATGACCTCAGGAATTCCCCCTTTCAAGGAAGTACGACACTTTTGGGACACCCTGTGGAATTATTTCAAATCCAATATTAATCATCCATTTCCATAACAGTCGCGATTTCCTGTAAGAAATCTAAAATCTTTAAGGGGGCCGGCAGGGTTTGAAATCCATATACTTATGCATGGGTCAAAACCTTTTCAAACTATCGCTTCAATATTGCAATGAGCAGTTTAAAAGTGGTCACTTGTGTTTCCTAAAAGTCCAATTTATGTCTGTATAGAGCCCAAATTTCGAATTTCTACCTCATCGGGGAGTAATTAACAATATTCGGCAGAAAATTCGAATTCTGAAGCAAGTATGACGTCACAAGATGGCTGCCGCTGAGAGATTCTCTTAATTTCGCGAGATTTAGTGTTCGTATCGAAAAAAGGGCTCTATACAGACATAGCGAAGACATGTACAAACACGGTGGTATGCATTTTTAATTGATTACTTACTTATTTAAGACGTAAAATGTCTAGAAAAAAGGCACAGGATAACATAGCGTGACAGTCAAGGCCAAATGCCTGCCGGCCCCCTTAAGAATTCTAAACTCTAAGGCGGGGGTCTCAAACTCAAACGTGTCATCGAGCCGGTCAATTAGATGTACATACATATGTATATCAAGCACGTTCCGTATCTAATATTATTCTGGAAGATAAACTGAAAATAGATAGTCCCTTTCGTTGCTGGACCTGTGTAAGTTTATGTAAACAGACGTATGTACACAGTTCCGCATAAGGTGGTAAATAATGGTTTCTCGAAAAGAAATCATCGAGGTTGCGGGCCGAATGCGAAGCCTTCATGGGTCGCGTGTCAGTTTATATTCGGTGCTCTAAAATTTAGAGTTGTCGAACTTCTTCTTCTTCTCCAAGACTACACGAATCTGGCTCTCGGTCAGCTGGTACCCCCACTTCTTCTCCTCTAGGAGTTGCACGCGTCTCAATCTCAGTCAACCGTTCCTCGACTCTGAGACTCTTCTTTCGGGATAGTCACGTGACTTTTTCAGTGTCAGCAGGTCGGTAGCTGCTGTATAAGTTCCATTCACAGCCTTCAGACACAAACTTGACATCCGTCTTGGTCTTGATCCGGTAGTCTGTGACTAAACTTGACACATTTTTTGCTCTGTATTATCGATATTATGAATTCTGACGCCAGAAACGTGCTTCAAGGTTTTGGCTGTATTTCGCAGAGACTGATGACAAAATATAGCCCAATTTGTAGCTGGAGATATTTTCTAGCGCGCGCTACTCTCCATTTCATCCAGAAAACTCATCCAATGGCATAAAAATGCTTGGATTCCACGGCACGCGCATCGTCAATTTTTGGCCTACTTCTAACGCTTATGTTACCAAATATCTGCATAATCTCGTCAGCTCATGACCAGCACGCGCTAGATTGAACCTTCATCTTTCGAATGAGCCCTTTCCCAGCGAAAAATATTCTCATATAAGGATGAAAACTTTGGACACGTGAAACCATTTTTCGCCTATTTTTGTCGGTAACCTGGTCACTCTACCTTATCGGGAATCTACGAAGACCGGGCCCTTAAGCTTATTCATTTTATATCTCAAATGAAATTGGTTTATCGTTTTGTATCTTTGAATTGTGGTATTTGACAAAACTTTCATCGAAAAATTTTATCCGAGATCACTTATCAGTGGCAGTTTAGACTTGGTTAACTAATCAGTCTATATCTGTTATCAGACACACTCGTTTAAGGTCTCCTTTGATCACCTGGCTCCGGATCTAGGAAAACTGAAATCCGGATAGTAAAAAATCACAGGAAGATTTGCAACTCTTCTTACTTGCGTTTTAAACCTACTTGATAGAATATTATTATAGCCGCGAGCACGAGCCGACAAACACGTCTTATCGCGATGATGACTCAAACGAGACTCTTGAGTTACGATTGTTCGGCGTTTTTCTTCATTTGCCGTGTTCCCCTTAATCACCTTACACGTTTCGCGACTGGAGAAAAGCTTTGTACAAATCAGAAGCGATTGTAAAACTGCCAAAATCGAAGAAAATATAATTCACGGTAGCACGAAAATTTCAGTTAGATCCGAGTTAGATCTAGGTTAGATAGACTATGATAATAGCGTATCTTAAAGTAGACGTCTCACAGTCGTGGCAATTTATAAAGTGTTTAACATATATTCCTGTGAAAAAGTCGTTCAGAATGAATACCTACGCAATGTGTTTCAAGACTTATTACATAAAGTGATTCATGAAAATGGAAATTCATATTTACATTTGTATTTTAGTTATTACTCAGATTGTTTAGTATCATTCTGATGATAGTGGTCTCCTGGTCTCACACCGATATACCCGACCCGTATTAATGTTGTATTCCTGGGTGTCCAAGGCCTCTAGAGGTTCGTTGTCCTTTTCTACGTTCGGCGTGGATCAAAGAATAATATCTCCTGGCCGATATATGTCTTCGGCTAGACCCGTGTTTCGGACATATATCGAGAAAACACTGTACATATGTTTAACGAAAGACATTTACAACAATAAACTAATGCTCTGAGTTTCACACGTGGCCGACGTGCGGCGTGCATCACATCATAACCATAACCTCACACTGGTCTCTCTCTCTCTCTCTCTCTCTCTCTCTCTCTCTCTCTCTCAATAACGACGTGTAATAACGATATGGAATAACGCTGTTCAAAGCCCCCATTCCACAAAGCCTAAAGACGTCTTTTTCAGGCGTAAGACTTTCAGACGTAAAATAGACGTAAGAAAGACGTCTTTAAGAGGTCGCAAATTATTAGTTATATAATATAGTAACTAATAATCCAAATTATTAGTTATCATGTCGTAATTCTATGTACTTGTCTTAAACATTTGCTGTTATCTGATGCCACTTTAGTTTATCTATGCTAACGTCACGTAACAAAAGCTGAAAGTCTTATCTTATTGGTAAGGTTACACCAGAATTTTCTGTCAATTTCATTCCAGATATTTCTGCTTAAATAGCGTGTGTATGCTGAATAGACATAAATACTTTGTACAACTATTAGAGCACACACACACACCTTTCCTAGAGATTTAGGTGCCCGCTACAAGTCCTTGAAAAAGACAACGTATACATGTGGGATTTAGAATTGGCGACGTCAGAAGTGGTATTTATAATTCCTAAGAACTTTATTTTCCTCTACTTTCTGACTCTTCGCTCCATGTTGTTATTCTCAACAACTGACGGCTCTCCTCGCGGCCTATTATTTATGTACCTTATTCCCTACTGCAGTGCTGGGCACGGTTAGGGCCCCTCGAACGCTTGCGTCGCCAGATCAAGACTTGTTCCCCCACTCTAATTTCCCCCTCTACCGCGCTATTCCCCCACGCTTCGTCCCGGTTACGTCACGCATTTCGTTTCTGAAAACGATATATATGCATACGACGAACAAACGGCTGGCTGGCAATTACGAGCGGCACAGTGGCCAACGGTCAAAAAAGGCAACTGTCGTTTTTGGGAAAAGAAGCGGCATTGTCGAGCGCAAGGTGAAGAGTGTCACATGCGATCATTGTACAGACAATAGTTTTCTTCGAGTAAAGTTCTTCTGAATCTACTGACTACCCATCTCTCCCAGTATATTTTTCCTCGTCCTAACAACTGTGAAGAAATTACATAAGTCCTCACTAATATAATAATTGGAGGACTATTAGTATATTAATAATAATCTACTCTATGTGTGAGCGTAAAATTAGAGAAAATGACCATAAAAACGTGTGAGTAATTCTAGTTCTTTGGTTATAAATAACAGTCACCCATTTGGTTAATAGAGTCTTCATTTTTACTATTATGTGTAGATTGAAAAGGCTATTGCTGCATTCAATTATGTGTAGTTGTTTCGATGCAACTGAAGGAATTACCGGCAATGAGTGGAGCCATTAAAAATAATAGGTGTTTAGATTATTTAAACTCTTAATTAGCACAGAAAATGTATCTCCTATGGAAATCATTTAATGGTATAGACGACCGTAATGAACAATTTCAAAATCCAGACTCAAAGGTCAAAATTAAGTGGACACCCTTTAACAGCTAATAACTTTTCTAAAATTGAACCAAACGACTTGAATTTTTCGTAAGACATTAGAAGGATTAGTTTACTAGATAACGTATAAAACAAATTAATTAAAAATACTATTGGTTGAAATTGTTAAGAAAAAAGTAAAGGTCACGATTTTTAACTTTTTTGTCTGTGCCTATAATGAAAATTCAAAATATGCCTTTTGTGGACATAAGTAAGGAACATACTCTCTTCGCAATTTCGGTAATTTTTAATTAATTGTCTTTTTATACATTATCTAATAAACTAATCTTTCTAACAACTTAAAAAGCTCGAGTCGTTTAGTTCAATGTTAAAAAGTGTTTAGCTTTTGAAGGATGTTCACTTAATTTGGTGCAATTACAAATTCCAGTCCCCAGTAATCCGGGAACTGAATGAATGAAGATTAGGTGAGCAATTATATCCCGGTTATTTTACGCGAGCCGTTTCAAGACAGTGACTTGCTGCAGCTATTATTCCTGAACGATGACTAAATATTTCAATCGTAATCGTTAATCATCGAGTGTCTCGAATTGGTATATAACAGCCTACGACTTACTTCCACCGTCAACATTCCGATTTCTACTTTGTCGACATAATCAAACATTCTCTAAATTTTTCCAGCGAACTTGTCGCAGTGCTACCTCCACGCCGACCTCAGTAGAGTATCACCAACTTCACTTGAGTATAATAATTGTCTAACACACTTGTAGGATCGTTGCACGGTGCTAAGAGCGTCGTGCTTCGAATATTAGGCGAAAGCTCGTGTGGGACACGAATCAACAGGTGATCTCGACACTTTCACGAAACCAGATTGGCCGAGTTTGCCGCATCGATTATCATTGATACATACATTGTATCCCAGCTAACTTTATTACAGTGAATAGCTATTAAACGACACATTTCATGAAAATTGCAAAACCTAAAATTTAAATGGCTCGGAGGGGCTCATCTCATACGGCACTTGCTTTTTTGTGGGTGGAGGGGTTTCGGAGATTTCAAGGTCACCTTCATTTTTTTAATGAAATGATACACTTTCTGTATCTTCAGTTAATAGAAGCCGTTTAAATTAAATTCCACGTTTTACAATTTTCATAGAATGTATCGTTTAATAGTTATTCGGGGTAATCAAGTTAGCTGGGACACCCTGTATAATTGCTTTCGAATGCTATGGACAAAACAACCCTATCGATCGATCGCACTAACAGGTATGGTATCCGTTAGAGACTTCGGATAAGGAGACTCGGAAATTCCGACAATAACGATATGTTCCACAGAAACTTGATACCCTTGAAGAGAAGAGAATCATCAGGCGAACGCGCGTCTGTCCGCATCTTTCACGCATTCTGGTTTAGAACGGTTCAACGCGTAGATAAAAAGGTAGTAAACGCAGAAAAACGATTGCTTTTACGCACGTTCCGTTGGCTACATGTTTGGAACGAAATACAACGAATTCCTCGCTTGGAAAATAGTCTTATTCAACAGGTTGAGACACTGTAACAAAAGAAACTGGATCAAGCTCTGTCCTACCTAAGTAGTCATCGCACGTGTGTGTCCATAGTTTAGTCTAGAACTATACGCATTATATGTGTTTATTTTATATATGTCACAAATATTTGGCCGATAAAAGTCCCAGGACTATCCCCACCACCGCGGGGTATACCCCGCGAGGGGCCGCGAAGTTCGAGTGGAGCTTTGTTTACAATATTTTCACTCCTCGGCGACCGAGGCCACTCAAGGTTCGCTGCCCTTTTCCACGTTCGGCGTGAATCAAAGAATAGTATCTCCTGACCGATATATGTCCCTGGCTGGACCCGCGTTTTGGACATATATCGAGTAAACACTGTACTATTGCACATGAAGTGATTGAATAACAAGATAATCTGCAAAAGATATTGTATGTCACTTTCGACGGGGAAGTTTCGCAATGATTACAAGATCGAAGATATTAATCGATTCTTCGTTATTTACGAGTATTGGGCGCGCATTGATTAAGATTAAAGCAACGCGGAAAGTATGACAGAAACACAGAAGTGATCCGCTGTGTCGCGCCGTACCGCTTCGAACCGGAAGTGAAGGCCCGACCGATAGAGGGGATAACTTCATCACTGGAAATATCTCTCAAGCAGCTCTCATAAATTTAAATTGTCCCTGATTTTCGAAATAAGCCGCCGCAATAAAACTGACAAATCATCTCGATTCTTTTTGCGTCTTTTTTTTTTTTTAATACCGGGTAGATACGTTCTATTTCGCAAGAGACGCGTATCTAATCAATCGCAACGAATGTGATATGCATACGTATGTATAGTAACGCCTACGCGGTTAAAGAAAACAGAAAGATTAAATAATAATAGCACAACATTGAACAGTAGTTAACCATTCGAATTGAAGCTGTTAGTTTCAGTGCAAACTGCGCTGCATTTAAATGATTTGCGGGAATATTTTGATCGAGATAAATTCTGACAACTATGAAATTCTGAATCAAGTAAGTTTATTTGTTATTTCAACTTTACCGTCAATTTTCAAGAGAACGGTTCATTTTTTTACAGATGGTACGTCCTAGAAGTATGTTCCTCTCGATGAGTAGAACACGATGCAATCATAACAAAACTTGACCTTGAAAAAAGTCGGTCAAGGTCAATTTTGCACCAAACTTTTTTAACAGATCTTCACCGTTCCTAAGGTGTAGAATCACGCTGTAACGTGTTTTAGACATAATTTCTTAACATCTTGTACATTTAGATTCCTAGAATTTGTGTACGTTAATAGACTAATTGTTAATAAACTAATGGAATGAGGAAATTTAGAAAGTGTAATAACTTGTCCAATGCAAGTAACTTTCGTTGGTCTGCTTTTCTATTCCTAATTTGCATACGGTGAGGTCAGACGAATATCTATGGAAAAACGGCAAAAAGCAATTAGTAGTGAACGTCGATTATTATCGTTATGAGCTTGCGTTTCCTGTCATTTACATAGAGAAATGGAGTCCTATTATGTCGCAATTAACTTCGTTCCCCTTAAGTAGATCTATATGCTGCAAAGGCAACCGTAAGAATTCTTGCTTTTTTCCCAAATATTTTTGATTTCAGTCGGATCGTTCGAAAAATTGAACGTGATTATTAAAAGCGCATGCGCCGGTCATTATTCAGTGGCAAAAAGTTTATGCATGATTTCATAAACGCGTTACGAAAGTATACATTAGTAATATTCACGGAAGACGGTAATGTTTTTTAATACCTTCGGTCAGTCTGATAATTATCGGCGTTGCTGTTCAAGGCCGTCGATTCTACGCGGAACAATCTGCGGATAACTCTGATACTAATTACTCATTGTATTCACCATTCTTGGCGTTACAGGTCTGCGTTGTTACTGGATTTTAGTCCGTTATCGTTTACAAGAATCATTCTTTCTATCTAATAATATCCCACTTTTTTGTAAATTAGTTTTAAGTGCACTATCAATTAGTGACTAATTCGCTGACTCCTTAAACAAGAGAGGAAACAAAATTCTTTCGTACTATCGTCTACTACAGGGGTTCCCAAAATGCGGACCGCGAATTATATTTTTGAAATGTGTCGATAAACAGTTTGCAATAAAAAGTAATTATTGTCATAAATAAAGAACGATTATGTTATAAAATTAGTATAAATCTTTCTCTTCTGTCTAACTTTTTACCTTTTTTGGCCCGCCAAATATTTTGGAATTTACTATTTGGCCCACCTAGGTAAAATTTTGGGAACCTCTGGTTTACTAGATAAAGTAAGTATACTCATCAGTGCAGTGCCGAATCAAGGGCTCGGACAGAGTTCGGTTAGTTTGGTATAATCGTCTTACAATCAGTACAGTGCTTTCTCGATATATGTCCACAAGACGGGCCTACCCAGGGACATATATCGGCCAGGAAATACTACTCTTTGATCCACGTCGAACCTAGAAAAGCATAGCGAAGTTCTAGAGTTCAAACATACATGTCTACACGATGCAGGTCCAAAACACGAGTCTGGCAGGGACAATTATCGTCTAGAAGATACTATTTTTTGATACAAAGCCACACATAGAAAAGGACAGCGAACCTCGAGTGGTCTCAGTCGCTGAGGAGTATAAACATTATAAAGAAAGCTCCGCTCCAGCCTTGAGGCCCCTCACAGGACTTTTATCGGCTATATATTTGGGACATATATCGAGGAAAGACTGTATACATACATATACCTTGTCCAACGAGACCAGGCAGTAAACGTAAACATAGCCGCTCGTGTTGTGCAGAGTTCATGTTACCCTTCTTCGATAGCTAGCGAAGGATGCACGCTGCCATTTCGCTGCCTCGTCTTGTTGGACAGACATACAGTCAGTGTAAAAAGTATTTGTACGCCCTTTAAAGAAGAATAACTTTTTTACAATTGCGATCTGACTTTTCACACCGACTGTACTTCCGTGACAGGTTGTAAACTGTTGTATCCCGAAACATTAAGACACACAAATTTACGAGAAGTGCAACATCATTAACAGCCGCGATCAACAATGCAAATGTTTTCGTCTGGAGAAGTAGTGGCGGGGGGTAGGGGAGCTTGTGACACAGATGTCTCGAATGATTATTTCCACTTACAAGACACGAACAAATCCCCGCTAGTATGTACACATAATCCCAGGTATTGCATTATAATGTTAACAATTCCTGTTCAATAGCTGCAACATAATTATCAGCGGAGTATCTTTCCGTGAACGAATCTGTGTTGAATTCACGTGTTTCCAGCATGAGATAAAGAGTTTACCAATGTTCCTAATGCAGTCGATTAATAAACAGCAGGTATTCTGATTTTGAACGCAAATTTTTTTTACCAATCTTTCGAAATTTTGCGTCAGACCAACTATTCAAGTTTTAGCATTAGAATTTTGCGTAGACATTCACGGATATTGTAAGTCACCAACATATTTTTAAGTGAAAGCACTAAAAATGACACAAGTTATATATTTTCTTATAGAGTACATTTTAAAAAAGTTTCTTATCTGCTGATCGAAAACAAAAAAAAAAAAAAAGAATTATGCCTGAATAAAAACAAGTTTAGTAAGTTTAGAAGAAATATAAATAAGTTTAGACTAAAAACCAGTTTACTCATCACTGCTACGTATTCATGTACATGTACATGCCGAAAGAAAGTGGGCATGGTGGGGATTGAGAGCCACATTTGTCTGCGAGCCACTGTTGAGCAGGCCTGTCCCACGGTAACGGCACTTATTGAGAGGCCCCGGCCAGGCCTGCTCAACGATGGCCCGCGGAATAGATATGGCTGCTTCTCCTCTTCGCCTGATCGGCAAGTCAGTCCCCACCATGTCCACACCGACTTTTCCTTCGGCATGCACATGTGCATCCGTAGTAATGGTGAGTAAACTGCCGGTGCAACGGTCGTGGGCCTCGTGCCAAAGGAAAAGTCGGAGTGGAAATGGTGGGGACTGACTCGCCGAGCAGGCGAAGAGGAGAAGCAGCTATATCTGTTCCGCGAGCTATTGTTGAGCAGGCTTCCGTGGGCCAACGAAGACGCGAGACACCAGCGGACTCGACGAAGGTGCGAAGCAAGCGTTTGAGGGGCCCCGAATGGCCTGGGGAAAGCCCGTGGTTCCCAGTGTATCATGGGTCTGTATAAAACTAGTAAAACTACCCAACGCAACGGCGGGCAACGACGAATAACTGAAGAAGGTCGTCCGAGTGATTACCGGTTCACTGGAGAGAACGAAGATGGAAGATACCCGTGTCCCTGCCACGAGCCACGAGCCACAAGGCAGCCTTCGCTTCGCACGCGTGAATCAGTAACAAATCTGTTGGTGGAACCACGGTGGCGTATCGTCAACTCGCAAATTCGTTTAACGATAATGCGAACGAACAAACGAAGATAAAGTACATTTTATTAAGGAGCTCGATGAAACAGTTCTTATTGGGCGCTAGGCAACATGCTTTAAATTCTCACGAGTAACGAGTTCATTTACTCCGGGTAATGTTTGGCTAAATAAATCACTATGCGCGACGCGTCGCGCCGCAGCACACACCGGAAACATTTAAACATTTTTATGACAAAATCGTATAACTTTTGATAAAATGATGAGAGGGCGATAAATCTTTTCTCACCGATTAAAGCTGAAATGTTGCTGCACGAGGGACAGACGAACATAATATTTGTTGAAGAAATCTTTGTTATGAGTTTATATTAAAACTGTAACACTATATTAAAACTTGTGGTTGAACTTTTCCTTAACTTGTGATACATTATTCCTGTGGATTTTGACATGCCGAATTAAAATCTGGTTACCGGATTTGTCTATTTCCTCATGATTTTGGAGAAAATGTAATTTAGTCGAAGAAACCGATTAAAAACGTGGATTCTATAATTTACGTCTTTTAATAACGATGTCATAAATTTCGGCCATTGACTTACTTTCTGAGGTTATTTAATAAGAACAGCGCTAGAATTCTAATTCAACAAGACTATCAATTTTGAGATGGAGGTTACATAATGAGAGTAAGAAATTAAAGTGTTTGTTTCATAGAACAGCGAATTTTTCAGGCAGTTGTGTTCAATAGAAATGATTTGTGTAATTGGCACCACGAAATTGACTACTTAAAAGATCAATTGACTCGGGCAAAGAATTTTTGGAGAGAACCTTTCCCAAGAACAATTCTGACAGTGTGATCAAGCGTAGAAAAACAAAGCTATTAAAGGAGTTGACATGAAATGATAATGCTGACAATGAGTTTCGTAATCAATGAACTGTTCAAATACATACATACATATGTATGAAGGAAGGCAGATATTTTATTTAGGAGAACAGATCATTTAACCTAACCTCAAATTTCATGTCCAGCGATGAATGAGTTGACCAAAAAATTCCAATTTGTATTCAATAAAATTTTCTCACGAACATAAATACATATACAATAGAAGAAGGAAATGAAGCATATTTCGAGTACTCTGTTGATTTGAAATACCAAAGTATCTAAAAAGGCACTTTTATAACAAACAAAAATGATAAATAAAATTGACATTTTACCCACAAAACAAACCGATATTGCAAATATGCCTTGCTTCCTCTATTAATAGAACAAACAAATTTTTTACTAGATTTTCTAACAATAAATGTATGTCATGTGTGTATGGTGAAACTTGAAATTGTTGTCGTTTTCCTATAATGTCGTTGGCACCTATGCATAAATTGCATACTATCGTGCAATATCTATATAACGTAAATCCACTCAGATCGAAATGTCATCGACCAGAGAAACGAATTGTTATGTTGCTAAAACTGGTATTGCAAAAGCGCAGTTAAAGTGCCCATATACATATTCACCGGAATCTTCGTACGTCAAGGAAAGAACAAGGAATAGAAAGTTGAGGAAAATTCTACTTGACAAATTTTTCTTGTTTTATGCCCACCCCCTTTTCAAACTTGACGCAGACCACCACACAGACACACGGGTCTCTGATGATTGCGGTGAAGCGGCTACAGCAGTGCAGTTACTTTCTCCGTCACGTTGCGCCGCTCGTCGCGTCGATTGGGAAATTCCCGGATTCGCGTCATTCACCCTTTTCTAGTGACGCAAATCGCAAACTGGTACGTACGCTTCTGTGGGTCGTTGAGGAAAATTGACGATGAAAAATGCGAATGAAGAAATTAATAAAGAAACTTGAAACAAAAAGTAATTACCGATTGATTTGATCAATTTTGTAATAAATAAATCAGAGAAAAACTCGTGTGGATACAATGCCAAAGCCTACCAAAAATGGTGTTGGAAGTTTAACACGATTCAAACAGGTAATTAATTAATAAGGTTTCCAGAGTGTTTGCTTTCAGACGTAACATAATTCTGTTAGCCTATTTGTAGTTTTTTCTTTCCAAAAATCATCGAAGTCCCAGGCTTAACTTCACCTTGGCAACCCAGAAAGTTTTAAGTTTTTTCATGCAATCATGTAGATTTTGACGAGAAAATGCCAAAAATCCAAGTTTTAACGCGAGGAATTCACTGGTTCAGAAGTTATGCGTGTGTAAAGTGGAGCGGTTTTAAGCGTTTTTGACAGGTAAGGGCGCTGCCATGTTTGCATGCACTAACCTTCGCGCGCCGTCCGTAGAGCGGAGCTGCTAGATGGCAGCACGCGCACTATATTAACTAATATAATGTCCATATATTTTATGCGACCATATATTTTAATTTTCCTCACCGATATCTGTTATGAACGTTCCGTCTTGAAACCCTCCGTGCGCGGCCGTAATCAGGTAGAATTACCTTTGTCATAAACGACAAAACCACGTTCAGATATACTAAACGTATTATAATTTTAAGACACCCGAAGTAGGCACAGATGATTTCCACATTTTACGAAATTCCACGACCAGTCGTGTCCAAACTTTGTATACTCGACTCCCACTCTACCCAATTTTTCTTCATTTCTACCGTTTTTCCGAAACACCCTATAACCAATTAGATTCAATTTTCCTAGACCACACGTACATCCGAGTTTCCTTAAAACCTTACACACTGACACTACCAAAGCACAACTGTTTCGACCATCGAAAAACCAACTACTATAGTAAGAATAGCTGAGACTGTCTTACCGCTAGAAACGTTAGCCGAGACTTGTAATTATCCAATAAACGACACTTGTTCTCCGCAGTATGATTTTCCATTCTCTGTATTCGGAATCGTCGCGATCAAAGACCCGTATTTCGTGGGTCCGATACACACTAATAATATAGACGATAATCGAGAAAAACGATTTTATGAGCATTTAATTAATTATTTTAATGTTTAAGGGGGGGGATAAACCCCTGGGGCGGGGGTGGGCATAAACAAAATTCGAAATTTAAGAGCCACCCTAATGTGACAGTCATAGTTCCTGGTCGTAGAATTGCTGATGATAAATTGGAATCATAAATGAATTCTAAGTTAAATAGTCGTGTTACGTTTGAAAAGATGAGAGAAATGCTTGAAGAGACCTCCGTGAATGGAATGGATGGAACGACCGTGAACAAGGCCGCATTACTCTTGGCCTCCTCCCATTGTCAGATTCAGTTTTTACGAAACCGCGTCGCGTTAAGTTCAAGTGCACCGACGCGCGACGCGACGCGACGCGACGCGACGCAACGCGAGCAAGTTCGACGAATAAATGCGGTTGAATGTTACCTAATCAACCATAGGATTCCTTGCCTTGTACCAATAGTCGAGCAATTTTTCGAAATTTATTAATGCCTCAGTCCACTCAAATTCCAGAAACGCGATCCTCGTGAGCATTAAACGCAATGCATTGCAATATTTGCAAATTATTTTATGAACAAACGGCAAGCAGAAATTGATTCTTTCATGTACAAACTATTGTAATGGCAATAACTACTAGGCGCGTTTTTTTAAATAGGAACAAAACTAATGCGAGAGCTCCAAAAGTGTACAGAGTCTACTCGATAAATGTCCCAAATATCTCGCCGATAACTGTCCGAGAATTATCCCCACTACCGTGAGGTATGCCCCGTGCGGGGTTAAGAAGCTCGAGCATATTTGGTACCATTTGCATTAGAAAAATGCCGCGAATATGTTGGTGAAAGTCCCATACAAAAATAATGAAAAATAAAGAAGTTTTGTTATTGGATGAGTAGTGGTCTCACACCGATACACCTGATCCGCATTATGTTTCCACTTCTCGACGACCAAGGTCCTCGAGCTCCGCTGTCCTTTTCTACCTTCGGCAGTGGATCAAAGAATAATATTTTCTTCGTGATAAATGTCCTGGCCGGACCCCTGTTTTGAATTTTGACCATTTATTGTGTAAACACTGTATTTGAAAATCAAATTTCCGATTTGCAAACAATAATGATTCTAAACTCGCTTCAAAGCTTAGCCTGTTCTTTCACAATTCGTCGTTCATTTTTTCCTGTGCACACTTACTATATTGTTTGCGTTTTTGGAAGCAAAGATGGTTGACAAGTAACATATTTCAGAATGGAATAGATACAGGTAAACTATTCTTTGATAGTCGCAATTCTTACCTGTTCCACTACTTTTTTAATGTACACCTATGTTTAATATATTCGTCGCGGTCGTTCTTCGGGTTTTCCATATTCTCGAGCGAACATTCCTTTCCGCGTCCAACAGGTCAGTTCTGCAAAAATGACGTAAGCGATTCTATCCCGGTGCTTGTATCGTGCTTCAAGTTAATTTCAGACAAAAAATATTTCATAGTATTACATTTACTCATCGACACACTTGCTATACCTTTTCGTGATCATGTACGACACTTCGCCACTCATTCTTTTCCGTTCGCCGTCCTCCTTACACAGGAATTAGGATCGTAACTATAATCATGTTTGGTGTAATTTTAATTAGAAAAACGAGATGTGATGGTAGTAGTTACATGAAAGAATAAAAGATTGGAAAAGTTGCAATGATTATTTGACTGGTTCCAAGGGGAATTCCCACCAACTCATTGGTGGGGATAAAATTTTGACAGTTATGGTAGACACCCTCGCGACAGTTACGGAGATAACACTGTAGAGTTTTCAATAGCAGTAATTCTGTTCTGTTGACTCTTCTGAATAAGGTGGTACAATAAATTTTTCTCTTTCCCTCTGAAAAGAGTCAAGGCAGTCTTTTTTCCCAGAAAAACCCAGTCGACGTTAATCCGCCGTGACAATTCTACGAAGCGAGAAACGAGCGGGGATCGAAGAAATCGGGTAATAACGGAGAGTATGCTGTTCCAAAGCGACGCGGGTCGGCGTCAACGATTAATTTCAATGCCAGCCGAGACGACGATTCGATCAGCGGACAAAGTAGAGTCGGATCTTTCACGGCTATGGTTTTTGCGTGAAATTCGCGAAGGGAACGTGATCAACCGGTGGCAACGAAAGTGTCCGACTTCCGGATCATTGGCGCGCGCGCGATCACAGAGATCCCGATCGAGAGGGTGTCACCTTGATGCGGCCGGGATACATACTTCGGAATCATAGGAAACACAACGACGCCCGTCGATCTTTTTGCGATTCGATTCCTGATCGAGTGCCTGGAATAAGAAACGGGCCGATCGAGGAACGCGGACAATTAGTGACCGGGAAGACGATGGATTCCGGAAAACATCGTTCTTGTTCCAGTGTCCTTCCAGTTCGAGAATTTCGCAATGGCGGACGATCTGTAATCTACCTCAAGAACAAGTACGAAGAACAAGTACAAGAACGGTTGTTTTAATTGGAATCTTGAATAAATCGACGTTATTAGAAGGTTGCTCGTAAAAGCTGCAACTAATTTAACGGATCGAAAGTGTTCCTTAGCTCATGGTGTTGCTGTACAGAATGGATATCCAAGGTTACTGTAAGTTGCACCCCCGTTAGGTGTACGATAAAATATTCGAATTGCAATTTTTCATAAATTCTATACAGGTAAAACGTTTACTTGGCAATTATTTACAATAGGGGATTCCTCGCCGATTCAATGACCTTGAGACATGTCATTAAGGTCATAATTCTAAACAACTTGTTCGTATACATGTCACCCCCGGACGAGGTTATTAATATTCGCCGAGTATACGTCCACTTGCGTACAGTGACTCACAGTAATATTCGACCACTTTTTGAAGGGCGATAAGATTTTTAATATTGATCATACGACTTGGATTTTTGTTGAGAAGATTGCTGACGTACAATTGTACTCAACGAACTAAATTTCTATGGACGTTGTTTAACATATTTTGCCATTTTAATCGAAACTTGTAAGTTTTTGGTAACAGGTAACCGGGATTTGATGTGACTCCATGAATAAAGTTTGAGTGATGTCCCATCAGAAAGACGCGACGCGATGTTTCCCTCGGCTTCCGGCGTGGCGCGGCGCGCGTAATTCAATTCATTCCGCGTTACAGTGCCTGCTTTCAGCGGTATCCTTGGGTAAGTCTGCTCGGTCACGCTCAGCTGATTCGATCGATATTACACAAACGAGAAAAAAAATCGACAGTTTACAGTATGGGTGTGATTCCTTCCAAGAAAAACAAAACGAAAAAACACGCTTGGTCGTCATAAGCAGGTACGCGGCGTAGGAGTAAGGAGGATACAACTTGTCCCGCTGTCGATTGCCCAATTAACGCTGTGCGACACACATTTGAATTTGTAACTCTGAATTAATGTTTCTAATAGCTCTTCGCGAGTTCAATACGAATCTACTGCATAATTGTTTTTAATTTTATCGGCTAGAAGATACTATACTTTGACAGCGAAGCTCGAGTGAGATCGGTCGCCGAGGAGTGTAAACACACGTGTCTACACGATGCATGTCCAAAACACGGGTCTGGCAGGGACAATTATCGGTTGGAAGATTGTACTATTCTTTGATACACTGCCGAACGTAGAAAAGGACCGGTCGAGTATATCGGTGTAAGACCAGGAAACCACTACTAATCCAATAACAAAACATCTTTATTTTTCATTATTTTTTATGGGACTTTGCCCACACATTCGTGGCATTTTTCCAATGAAAATGATACCAAATATGATGTAATTTCGATGATATTTACCGAAGGCCTCAGCTCTCGCGGGACATTGAACTGTGCCGACTGTTGCGACTCTCCGCGTCTCTTTCTTTCCCACACGCTGTCCTTCTTTGCGTCCGAAACTTTCATCGTTCATTACACAAGTAAGTATCATCGGAATTATATCATTTTTGATATTATTTTCCTTAGAAAAATGCCACGAATATGTTGGAGGAAGTATTACGTTACACTCTCCAGTGACCAAGGGCTCCCAGGCTTCTTGGCCGCTCACGGGGTATACCCCATGGCAGTGGGGATAGTTCTGGGACTTTTATCGGCTAGGAATTTGGGATGTACAGTGTTTACCCTATATGTGTCCCAAATGTCTAGCCTATAAAAGTCCCCGAACTATCCCCACTGCCGTGGGGTATACCCCATCAGGGGCCATGAACCGAGGCCTCTAGAGCTTCGCTGTCCTTTTCTACGTTCGGCGTGGATCAAAGAATAGTATCTCAATAGTAAAAGACTTTTGTACTAACAATTTTCTCATATTTTCAATGGTTCATGAGATATTCTAACGTTTTACGTTCAGTAGAACGCACGGTAAGTCTTAAAAGTGTTAACGTCATCTAATATAAACAGCAGCAAGAATATTAAGTAAATGATTGTATATATTTTCGTCGCAATCGTTTATCTTTTTTATTCTTCCGAGATTCTACTTCGAGGATACGATCGCAACAAGTATTGAAATTGTTGAACAGGAAAATACGGAGTTGCAAGACGTTTGATTCTGAGAGTACTTTAAATCAACGTTTTTTTCCTGTTTCTTACGGAATAACACTATCAATCCCACGTCACGTTGATACTGGGTAAACGAGGAAATCTCGGAGGTGTGTCCCGGGAAACCTGTTTCAACACTATTCGAACCCTTCGTCCGCCTGAAGGTGGACCGGCCAGGTGTTGACCGCACACACTGTGCGCCATGCACCGATGCACCATGCACCATGCAGAATACACCATGAGGAAAACACCTCGCATGCGATCGTAAATAGCGGAATGTCGTTTGACCGTTTCAGTAACACCGACTCACGCCGTAATTTGATACAACGCGATTTTCCGTAAAACGCGACTCATTGTGATTCCCCTGAATAGCTTTTCCGCGTCGACTGTTTTCCTGTAACTGGATCATTCGTTGCCAGCAGTCGTTCATGGAAATACAGTCGAACCTCTATAAGACTACAATTCTGTTTATTCCCTTCCGCTCTACTGCGGGAACCACCATACTATACACACTATACACTATACTATACGATCCTACTATCCTGCTAGTTTTATAACATGTAAATGAACTTAATATTGTCATTGCCATCCAAGGAAGGTAAAAAGGAGGTAAAGAAGCTTTCATTCTGAAAACTATATTACAGTTGAAATAAACATGGATAATCGCACACGCAGAACTAGACACTTTTAGTCTTGAACTTTCGTCCACAGAAATATAATGGAATTTTGCTTTTCTTCTGTATATTAAACACAATGTAAACCTTCATTGTTAATATGTAAACAAATGATTGATCTGCAACTACAAAAATATAGATACTCTAGCCGAAGTTCGGAAAATCGGTCAAGTCGGACTGAGCTCAAATTTTGCATAGAGCCTCATTTTGCATTAAAAACGTACTTCTCAAAAGGATTTTTGGCGACTCGAAAAATCTTTTTTATCATTTTATTGTCATTTTCTGCCGTACCGATATGAAGTTTCCTACCTTATCGATATTTCCGTACCAATTTCAACATGTTTTTGTATCAAATACTACAAGCGTACGGCAATTTGAAGTCTTCTATTTCCCAAATAATATTGTTACGCAAACAGTGTATGACATTCAATAACAAAATGGTTTTGTATAAGACTCTTCGTAAGCGTTGTTATTTCACCTGACATCTTTTTTGGAATAATTCAACATTGTAATTAACGTGAGGAAGTGTCCTATCCTTATTAAACCTAATCTTTTAAAACTGAAATCTTCGTGATCGGCTGTCGCGTTGCAACTCAGGTGTATTATAATTAATAACGTTTTGATAGTCGTATTTAATAGTACAGTTACATTTCAACCTTCTCGAACGCAAGTTATATTTTTGCCATTAGGTGAACAAAGTTACACGCGAACCTTCGAGTCAACTATTCACGTTACGGTTTTTATGTAAGTATGTTACACCGACAGGTTGCACTTTAGACATTCAATCGAAGGTTTGACAAAAACCCTCTAAACCGCCTAATCGAGGTCACCTTCAGTTTGCATATTAATCAAGCGTTTCGAAATTGGAACTTTTCTCGTTATCCGCGAGTGCTCAAACTTTGCACAGATTTTTTTTATTAATTGGAACAATCCAGAGGGAGGGGGCATAAACAAAATTCAAAAGTCACCTTAATGTAATATGCGCTGAGAAACAAGTTTCTCTACTAAAATAAAGTGCACTAGGTACATTACACCGATGCAAAAATAGTCATTGGAAAATGCATATTTTATGAAGTACCTATTAGTCTCCGATTTGATAAATATTCTGAGTCTCCGGTAACACGTAATTATAGTCCATCTATGCTACGTTCAAATTGCACTTAGAGATAATAGCAGATCTAAATTCACTGTGATTTAAACTATAAAAATCTTTTAACACAACGAACAAGCAACTCGGACAGTTGTGCAATGTCACATCGGATAGCAGTCAAAACATGCCATTTTCTAATATTTATAATCTAGTTGGAACACGCTTATTAAGTGTAATCACCAACTCGGTGTAGGCGAATGTAAATAATACTTGAACGGTATTGATGAAATATGTTGATTTATTTGATATTATAATATATTATTTATTTGATATTATGAATCATTCAAAATCACACACTTTGTGAATATAGAATAAACAAAATGACGACTCAAATATTTTAAGTGTAACGATAATCTGCAGCCTCTTGGAACAGTACTATCTATTTCGAGTAAAATTAAGAAACCCCATCGATTTTCTTTATCTATTTCGTTAAACAAACGAAAACGGACAGGACACTCCATTAGTGTGCGATTGAATTTTGCATATTGTGCCGCAGTTTTCAAGCACAATTAGTTGATTCCTGTGAATTTGTAGATGTATACATAACAACAGCTGAAGACAGTATCTTGACGAGCAAATAAAGAAATCGGAAGTACTATGCGTCTATCAATAGATGGCAGTGAGAAACTTGTAGGTACAACAGAGATGTCCCTACTTCGCGCTACAGGTGTTCCCCTATTAGCCGAATCGCTTGACGAAGACAGCAAAGCACGTACTTTGCGTATGTAGCATCCTCGAAGAGTCCATGAATCATCTACGCGATGCACAGGACCGTTCACGATTCGTAGCCTTGATAACCGGCTCGATGAATTATTGATAAGGCATTTGAATTCATTTGAATGGTGTGCCACACGAAATCGGAAAGAACTCGACTCAGAAAGTGACTCGATCGTTTGACTTGACCCCAACTCAGCAGCGGCATGCGCCAACCTCTTCAGCAACACGTAATCGGTTTCAGTTTTGTCCACGGATCGATTAGCAGAATCTTCTATAGTCTTCGTCGGCGGAACGCGGGTTTATTTTAGGTATAACTTCATATGCACATTGCAGTTTTATCGAGCCGAAGATTTGCAAAGATTAGCTCCTTGCGCGAGTAATCGATCGAGCCAGCTCGTGTTGGCCAAGGAGACATGTAAGTTGCAGTTTATTCGGGACATGGCAGGTTTCAAAGAACAACAAAAACTACAATTTTCATTCATTTCACTGCGCACCATCAATTGTACATTTCGATAACCAATATACAATTTTCGGTGGCCTCGGTTTTTGAAACATTTTGGAAATTTTGTCCCGCTAGATTTTGGCAAAAATGTTATTTCTGTCAAACAAAGCTAAACAGATTCGTAAAGTTCAATTTGATCATATGTATAGAAACAAATTTCAGGTGCAATGTGAAAATAAATGAAAATCACAAGGTGTGCTATTATTATCTCTCGAGTCCTGCTCGAAATAGCTACAAAAAAAAAGTTGACGAGAGAGAACAATTTGTTAAGTAACAGCCGCGCGTTTCACAATTATGTTTCCGTGCAACGAGCTCCGCTTCTTTCATTCTCCGATGTGATTAGTCCCAAGAGTCGGTCGCCTAGAATTCGTCCACTCGCGTCAGGGTCACCAGAGCTCGCGGTGTTGCTCGCGATTAGTCATAATGGCAATTATTTTATTGTGTAACGTTTCCCTTGTTACCAATTGAATTCCCTGTTACCGTGAGGCGGCTGCTCGACACGCCCGCGTCTTTAACATCAAACACCTTGAATATCAATGCTCGTTACGTCCGATATAAACGCGTACAGCTCAATTTCAATGACGAAATCGTTCGGCTCGGCGCGACGTTAGGTATCGCGAAACGGGGAAGAAAAAAAAATAGTATCGAGGGCGTGAGCGAACGAAACGCTGCCGCAGCTGTTTCTGCTCGATCTCCGTCTTGTCGGTGTGTTGCTCGGACATGTGAGAACGTGACAGTGTCAGTTTGTACAGAAAACCAACGCGTTTACGGTAATAGAGCAACCGAGGTGTGCGTTATTACGTTGACCCTGACTGCGAATGAATGGTCGGAGTCGATGACGGCGATAGCGATAGTGTCTTTGATCGATGACACTTTTCTTCTTACTCAGCTATAGCGTCACGAGACAGTACAATGGTTCAATCGTTTGCAAAAACCAGTGAACATTTGTCTCAGTCTGTTTTGTAATAACTATAGTCTTGTTCCTTCGAGGACTATCCTATTGAGTGTACTTTATTCGTAGCCCTCAAAATTAATCGATCGATAATATTGTCGATCCCGGCTTGACGACAGATCTCGTGGTCCCGTTTTCTCGCTATATGTCCACAACATGGTTCTATCCAGGGACAAAAATCAGCTAGAAGATCGAATTATGTTTACACTCCTGGGCGACCGAGCTTTGGATCCCCTAATGGGGTATACCCCACGGCAGTGGGGATAGGTCTGGGACTTTTAGCGGCTAGATGTTTGGGACATAATATCGAGTAAAGACTGTACTGTGTAAGCGAATTTGGTACATTCGATGTATGGATGCAAAAATGAATGTTTAAGCCTGAACAAGTATGTATGCGTATAAGTTCTGCCCCCCAAATATGGATAATACGGCAGTCAACGTGCTAAGCTCTCATACCGGTTATTTTCAAGGTGTCCTACATGTAATAATTATGTCTGCTCGTGTGTAACGAAACCTGTCGATAATGAGAATGTCGATTAGACAAATTTGAATTCGCGGCATGGAAAATGTCGAGATAAATTTGTAACGATGATTCAGAAAAAGTATACGGATATCATGGACCGTCATTAATCTGACATTGTAAGCGACAAGCCTACCGGGCGTGATACTATCAGTATGTATATCGAACGCAATACGATATCGATCAACATTGATGAGTCATACGACCTCTGGTGATGCTGAGCGCAGACCTTGCGAATTATTCGTATGTTTTATTCAAAAGAACACGCTTTAATACGTTGAGAATACGAAAGCCTCAAATCTCTGATCAAGCATATTTGTTCACGGGGCAGTGCGGGACACGCCGCTGGTACAATGATAATAATTCGTTGTAGCCGGCACGCTGCGCGAAGAATAAACGGCACGTTATTAGAGATACCGCACAGGGAAAAAGGAAATTTAGCCCATACCAGGAAAAAACTGTGATTTATGTTGTGCACGTTCTCTGTGCTCAGCTGACATTCTGAAAACTATCGTATGAAATCGATACGCTAATATGGGAATGATTTGCCGGGGAACAATGCGATGAATATAAACCTCAAATTCCGCGAGCACTATGCCAGCGGTTCCCAAAGAGCGACCTGCGAAATATATTTTTGAAATGTGATTATAAACAGTTCGTAATGAAAAGTAATTATTGTCATAAATAAAGAACGATTATGTTATCAAATTATTATCCTTCCCTTATGTGTAACTTTTTACCTTTTTGCTTGTTCAGCTCGCCAAATATATTGGAATTTACAATTTGGCCCGTTTAGGCAAAGCTTTGAAAACCCCTGCTCTATACCCACAGAATAGAAGTTTCTCGTACAATACGGCTTGATTATCGAGATGTTCATTGTGCACACAATCACTTTGAAGACTTTTCAACGTCCAAAGTGGTGGGATCGATATTGTCGGACTGGCCCCCGCCCCACTTGTATATTGAAGTATACAGCTCTCCTGTAATTTTCCGCAATTGACACTATTGGGTTTACATCCCTGTTTGTTATTTACGTAACCACCGGACCGGGCGCGAGCTGCCCCCGCAATAGCAAATCAATCGTTTCGATGCCGATCGATCGTTTTTAAAGTGGGCTTAAACGCTTTTAGATTCGCGGCAAGTGGCCTGTCGCCAGAAATCAAGGGTCAAACATTGTATCGGTGCGCGGTGACGTCTATCCCGAATGTGTACACACGGGGTGAATCGCGGAACGTGATCAGTTTAAATTATTCTGTTATTAGCAGGCCGATCGAAACTTTTTTTCATCGAGTGTAGTAACTGCAAATCCGACTGTCAACGGTGCACTTACATACAGAACGAAATGTTTACAAACAGTAGTCAAGTTGGATTCTTTGAAAATATTCAAGTATTAAAAATTAACAACAAATTCTTATCTCGTAAATTTCTTCTTAAAGATTCGGTGTTTGAAAATGTAAATCTACTCGTAAATAAGTCTACTTCAAGAAAAACAAAGTGTCCACAACAGATATTCCAGGTTTCGATTCAATTCCAGACTGTCCACTTTAATTTGAATTTCGCGCGTCGCGTCGTTTCAATGGCGACGCGACGCGCGGCGCTTTTCTTCCGCTTCCGCATATTCGAGCCGCAAATGGAAATTTTGATGGTGTTTGGAGCCAAAGCCAACAGTTTGTACGCCAAATTGCCTCGACTGGTAATTCGTTATGCAACCCAGTTTCGAAGTTCAGTGGGGGGACGTTCGTCAAACAATGCTGCAACCTGACCTACGTGGTGATTGCTATTAATCTTCTCAAATTGTTTTGTTGTCCCGTTCCGCGTGCTTCCTTGCTTTTCAGAATGTTCCGATCGGTTACTTGAAACCTTGTCTTGGTGTACCCTTTCTCATTGTCAGTCGACCTGATTATTTCTGGATCGTCTAACCGCGATAGATCACTTGGCAAATATGCCATCATCAACACTGTATTTATTATACACTTTGTTTTACTTATTGTCAGCTTACTTAATTAGCGATGCATTTGTTTTCTTTGTCTCACTGTCCGTGTCTGCTGCATAATACAATATGCATTTTTGTGATGCAGGGACAGTACCCCTCGTATACTTTATATTAGTCTCCTAACTGCAATTTTTGACATAATGGCTGAAGTATGTCCAATTCAGTAATGTTAATTTTAACATGAAATAATAAAGTTGACACTTATAAATTTTGTGCAGAATCTATGGGAAAATCTATGGGCACTAAAAAGAAGAGTACAGGATTCTTATCAATCACCATCAACGGCCATCAATTAATTATAGAGGAGAATTGAAGAACAGTAGGATCACAACTCTTCAAATTAGTTGAAAAGGTATGGCAAAATGCCTTTTAAGTTAGTCAGAAAGGCCCAGGCCAAACCTAACCCAGAGCTAACCAAGATTCTTTCCAAATAGCTATAAAAATTTAACCCTCCGTGGTCTTTGGCAACTACAAGAAAAATTAAAATACTTGATCTAACGAAAAAAATGTTAAAAAGCGGACACTTTACAATTGACGAAATTAAAATTATTTCAAATGTATGCTGCACCGCGATATATAGCCTCGGAGGCCGGCGCGCGGTAGAAGCAGCGGTCGGACTGCCTAACATGTCCCAAAGTGTCCGCTTTTCCAAAAACAGGTCCGTAAAGGGGACACTTGGGGCTATATCCTCGTTTGTTTCATATTTTTAAAAATGCCCCAGCTTTGAAAACATTGCATTGAGATTCGTTCACAGGTCATTAAAGACTACAGCATGTTCAAATTTGAACAAAATCCGAAATACTACTCCAAAAAGTGTCCGATTTCGCGTGGATGACCCTATCTATAATGGCCCTGTATACGTACATGGACCAAAACGAGCATAACAAAAGTTAAAGGCAATAGCATGCGGAAACTATGTCAGTCAACCGATATAAGCCGAATAACCGAAAATTCTTTTCTCCCCGATTCCTTTCCGATGGATGATGAAGAGAAAATGAAGTTAGCAGGACACTCACGGCAGGAATCCCGCTGAAATCCTCCTGGTCCTATCCGCTACCGATAAAAAAAGAGAGGACTGGCCACAGAGAAGACTGGCACTTCACTCATCGCCGACTAACCTTGCACTAAGCTCTGTCACCTCGCTCGTTGCAACGATAACAAAACTTGCGGACGTGTGGCCCGCATTTTAGAGACCCCGCGACCGATCAGGGTACGCGGAGCGTGTAAGCGTGTAAGCGTGGAAGCGTGCAAGCACACAATTCTTCGCCACTTATAGTGGGTCATTAACGATGCCCTCGACGATCCTTCGCGGCAAGCAACATCGTTCCATCGCGTCATATCGCGTCGCGCCATGTGCATGCTCCTTTGTCGGCTTTTTCTTCGTGTTCGGTGGAATTGCGCGACGTGCGTGCGTGCTGCACAATTCATTCGTGCATCTCGGCTTTCAGTCGCGAGAACACTGTTAACTCGAATGACAGGAACCAGTCGCAAGCTGATCTACCAATACCCTTTGCCCGCTCTAGCTATACGCGGGCGGTGGACTCAGAAATACATCTCAATACTTCTGGGGCTAAATCTACACACCAAAAAATCACATATAAACATATGTCCCATACACCCTAGTTCTCGAATTATGGTTGATTAACTCGTACTAGTCTTCGTATGTTAAGTTACGCTATAACTCCTTCGAAGGTCGTTCAAGGTCAACGTATCATACATGGTTGAATTTGTCTTTTCATTAGCTATAATGTTACATTATTTCGTTAGCTATAACGTTAGGTTTGGATTAGGTCTGTGTCAAGTCTAAATTAGGTTCCCAAATAAATAAAATATATACAATAAATAAATGGAAACACTAACAGAAGAAACACCACTATGTAACTCTAGATATAAGCTTTTAAGAAAAGAGTCTAAGTACTAATCACACATGTAAGTCACAATACTTATAAGACTGAGGACCCATTCCATGTGTTATAATACCGGATAGGTAGGCCTGTGTGGAACGGATCAAGGACTGGTTAGGGAGAGGAGGAGGGGTTTTAGTGGGTGAACCACAAATTCCGGTCCCACACTCTCCGGCCAAAAAAAGGCCTCCAAACCTAACACAAACCGAAACCATTTTTTTTTTTGTTGGCGTGGTGGTAATCCAAGTTACGGATTCCCCGTTATCCCTATGGGGGATATGTGGGACTCGCCTGGGACCTCGGACGCCTCGAAGGGGTGGTTTTTCTGTCGAGGCCATTCTTCTCGTTACGTGTGGGTGGATGGGATTTGGATAGGGATGCGTCCCGTTCGGATATGGTGGCCGTAGCGCGCAGCCAGTCCTAGTGGCCCCGATATTGGAAGAGGCCTCCATTGTGTGAAACCCACGAAGATGGAGGTAACGTAATGAAACTAACTGGCTTGCTCTGACCAATTAACCGACCCAAGCACGATATAACGTTGAACGTGTGCTTGCCGCATTCCCCCGTTCGCGTGGTCGTTTACGCCGTCGAATATAGTGTTACATGGAAATGCGTTACGCGGAACATCCCGCGGGATGACGAGTTCGCCGCGAAAT
This sequence comes from Halictus rubicundus, assembly GCF_050948215.1. NCBI lineage: Eukaryota > Metazoa > Arthropoda > Insecta > Hymenoptera > Halictidae > Halictus > Halictus rubicundus. The sequence continues at coordinate 5,439,257 of NC_135166.1, forward strand.
CCGCTAAACACGGAAACCTACCTGGGAATCATTTTTCATGGTTTAAAACCGAAATGCTTCAACTGCTGCATCGCGCCATGCCGTGCGACAGAGGAACAAATCACGGGAACCCATAACGTCTCAAGGTATACAGCTGGCGTCCACGATTCTGAAGTCTGGATACGGACTTATACGGTATAGGTAAATGAATTGTTAACATAGATTTTCTATCAACTGTCGCCTTACAGTGGGTGGTTTTACACATAATGTAACGTCACCACTCAATCCAACTCCAACAACTCCACAAATCGAACATTCTTGGATAAATACTTACAAACATTTTCTGCATTTTTCCCTTTTGCAGCCTCGTATCGAAAAAAAGTAAAGCTGATGTTTAGGGCAGGCAGCTCCGGTGACCTTGACCTTTGCGCATGCTGTCCACAACACTCTCGTATGTAGCCCGAAAAAGATTGTAATTGTTGCCTGCCAATCCTGAAACATTTACTAATTGTTGATAATAGGACATTTTTCAAGGAAATATCTCATCGTGTTGTATCGAATCTAATCAATTGTCGCTGAGAATCCGTCCGCTGTAGCCGCGCTCCGATAGGTCCGTGTTTTTCGTTAATAACTCTTTAACAAAGCCGTGGAGAACATTTTCGGAACGACCTTGGGAATCGCCCTCTTCAAGGAAGTAAAACGTTTTTGGAACACGTCAGGAAAATGCTCCTCCTATTTGCAATCATGTTGTTCACGCAGTTTGATGAACTAAAATAGTGGAACTGTTATCTCATCACCTGTTAGAACTGTTCGTCGTAATCTCCCAGTCAGTCAAACCAGGAAATGGCAGACATCAGCAACGTCTGCAAGGAGATGCAGGCAGTAAGTTTGCGGTTACCAATCGAGTCAGACGTTTGGTACAGCATCGCCACACCATTAAATATTTGTTACACCATCTAGCGGCGATTTTAGTAACCGCAACTCCTGACACTTACAACAGATACAACGATAGAGAGCGCGCACTAAAAGCGACTATTTTTCATTACTTTATAGAAAAAACAGAACAGTATTTAAAATAAAATTGATGCATTGTAACGTATTATAATTAAAATAGTCGCTTTTAGTCCTCATTAAACCTAGAGCTCATTTAAATGTATAATTCTATATGCGCGCCTTCTGTCGTAGAAATTGAAAGTGTAGAAATTGCAGATTGACTAGCGAGTCACTAAAATCGTCTCTACATGGTGGCATCTGATAAAAACCTGATGCTAGCACGCTCTGCTTCCAATATTGTGTCTAGTTGCGGAAACAGATGTGTGGACAAACCGCGGTTGTGTTGGGCAAAAGTTGGTCCAATCTACCGGCATTTTCGAAAATGCTTCTCCTACAGATATTTTACCCATACCTGCAGTATTATTGGTTTCGCTCAACGAAAGCAACCCAGAAAGCTCAAATGCTCACAACGCCTTTGATCATGCGCGAGCTAATCGCCCGCGAAAAATAGAGAACAGGGCGGGGAAACGTGTCGTTCTCTCGCGAAAATTTACATTTAAGATATTTAAGAAATAAAATTAGATTTAAGAAATTTAGAGAATTAAAGTGGACCACACTGTGTGGACTTACCTTTCCCGTAGTTATTTCGGGCCTCCACTTCAATCTTTCCGGGCACACTGGTTCACCTCGGTAATTGCGTCTCGACACGTTGACTTCGGTACGCGATGGAAAGTAAGCAAACCGAGCTCGGCGGAAGCCAACACGACAATGACCCTTGATTTTCGGCAACGTGACGTGTCGGTCCTTATTCCCCCCACCCTACTCCTTATCCGCGAATTTCCCAATGGGGCGCGCTTCGCACGCGAAATCCTAAATCGAAGGACCGTACCATATAAATAGCATAACAGCCGCGCCTCGCGACCGAAGGGGGGTTCGGAACCTCCCCAGGGTAAGATCGCACCACCCACCCCATAACCCCAGTTTTTGTCCCGCGTCGACGCCTCCGGGTTGTATGGCCCGTGTGCGGTGGTCCCATTTCCAAAGTACCTGTACGCACGGGATGTCTTCACAAAATGGCCATGGCTTTGTCGTCGGGCGGTCCCATAAAGCGACGCGCCCTTTGGCGTAGTCGTAAGGGTCGGTGGTGCGCGCAGCAGGGGCAGGACGGTTTTTCTATGATCTTTTAAAAAAGATTAACAACTTAGAAGTCTGATTTTATATTTACCAAAGCATGTGCCGAAGATTACAATGTTCCCTTGTAACTGTATTATAACTCATAAAGACAATTATAAAGCATCTGTGCGAAATAAACATACGATTAATTTGTCGATACGAAAGTGAAAGTGAAAGTCAGGATCGTTGACCTGACCGCACATCCCTGTTGTCATATACCTATTATCTACCACCGGGTGTGCAGGAAGGAAGGAAGGAAGGAAGAAAGAAAGAAAGGGTATAGACAGGAAACGGAGACAGCAAATGTCGAGAAGGAGATGGCACGCGATCGTCGCGCGTCGAATTCGTAAAACAATTTCGGTTTCGAACAGTTCCTCGGGACGATGAGGGTTGCAGGGTGGCACGGCGCAGTGTGGGGGACAGGAGCGAGAGGGGACATGGCCAGCAGGGGGTGGTATAAATATTCCGAGGTTGCGCATCTTGCTCGTTGTGACTGGGGGTGGTGACGCGCGACGGGGGAGGAGAACAAGTGGTGCCGAAGGAGCACGAGGACCCTGGATTCGTTCGTTTCGCGTGGCGAGTTCACGTCAGTGCGAGCCCTGCTCCGCGCGAGTGTTCATTCAGCTGGTCAACGCCAACACCGCCGCCATTGCCATCGCCATCGCTAACGCCAACGCCAACACGACGGTGCGGTGCTCACTCGCCCTGACTTCCGCGCAAGAACTTTGGCGGTGAGTTCGAAACACATTTCCTTTGCTCGGGAACGATTCAACGCGTTTATCGAACAGACAGACATATCGCGTCGCATAGTGATCCCAAATCCCCGAAAGCTGGCCAAAACCTAAAAATTGAATTATGAGTTAGGACCTTTTTACCCATTAGCACAAGTACTCTAATAGTGTCTCTATGTAGGGGTAAACGGGAAAATGTGCGAGATCACTTGTTGAACGTGTCGCTGTTAAGATTCTTTAAATCGTTTCCTTAATCCTCGATAAAACCGATAATCTGACTGCATTCTCGTTAGAAATCAGATTGTACTTGCTCTCTCGTTACAATGGCTGATCAAGTCATTGTGAATAAATGGATAATCCATCACTTATCGCTTTATTATTAGAATTTTTCAACAACACATAGTAAAGTGTGTCCCAAGATGGTATAAACGTGGAGGGGGTTAATATAAGGAGGAGGATGGTATAAACGTGAGAAAATATAGAACAAATTTTTTTTCAATTGTCTCCTCCTTTAAATTTCTGATCGTCATTAATTATTTTATTACATCGATCTCTGCTGACTTTGCATTCTACAATAGAGACATAAATTCCTCAGTGTGCTCAATTATTGACAATACTACATTTCGTAGCATAGTGAAATTTTTATGCATTTGATTATTATATGAGAGACATGCTAAAGTTTCCATTGTTGATATTTATGTACTACTAGTACAAAATATGTAGGTGTATTGTTAAACGAAATTGTTATTATTCATTTGTAGGCTAAAACGATAACTATTCCCATTTTTAACACCTTCGCTGTTAGCAATAATATGGAAAATGTTGTATACGCGAGTTGCATGATTTGAAGAGGATTGCAATGTAAATATTTTTTGTGTGTGTGAAGCTACTTTTATCAGTGTATGGTAGTTAATATATGTAGAAAAGAATTTAACAAGTTATAGATAAAAGGGGTCTGATAGAAAGTACCGAGAAAAAAATTTGTTTCTTCTTTCTTTCGAGTCTTTTTTTAATGCGACCCTCGAATTAATTTATAATACATAATGAGGCCCTTGATAGTAAACGAGTTTGTCTTTAGGGCAACACCTGTACCCCCTCCAAAAAAACCCAGACCTAACCAAAATTCGTTCAAAATCATTATTCAAACATTAGTTAGGTTAAATATTTTAATTATTTAAATTTTTAATTTTTGTTGGTACTTGAATGGAATCTTTGTTAGTTCTGGATTAGGTCTCTTGGGAGGGGCCTAGCCTCTCCCCCACCCTAAAGGGAAAATTCGGTCATAAGATACGCTTCTATGAATACGTACGTGCAGGAATTATTAATATATAAAGTAACAATTAAAATTTATAACTATCAAATTTGTATGTTCATGTTAAAATTAACTTTACTGATTAAGTTAAAATTAACTTTACTTTTTACTAATACTACGAATAGCAATTATTAGCAAGTTTATTAATATTATTGTAATTGTCCGTTTTATAAGCATTAAATGCGAGAAATAGTTGAATGAACGATTCGCGTTGCTGATATCGTTGTCATTGCCATCAGCGTTGAATAACGACCGAATTTCCACGTGCTCTGAGAAGAATGTGAATTTTAAAAGATTTATGACTTGTCCAAGTAAACGGGGGATTAGAAGGACGTCGATAAATGGGGTTGAATTGATGAATCGCTCAGAATGTCCTGAAGAAGCTGCGTGTTATTAGTGACCCTACGAGAAAAATGAAAGTAACGCATAATGAATGTAAAGTAACCCTACGAGAAAAATGAAAGTAACGAATAATGAATGTAAATTCCCTAGTGTTAGTTCTCTTTTGTGTAAGTAAAATATGTAAAATATATGGAAAAAATGAGAAATATCTATTGTTTAATAAAACACTGACGAAATATTCTACAATTATTTTTATCACAGCGCGGCCCTTGCCGTTTAATATTTATTCGACAAAATATAGCAGCCAGTGGAAATAGAAACTTTTTCCACCAGTTCTCGCGGAGAAAAATATTTTTTCATTCAAACCTGGAAAAAAGCGACAATTTATTCCGTTGGCGTATTTCCTTGTCAAGAACGGAACAATTTAGTATCGCGGCGAAATTGAAGTCGTCGTTCCCACTAATGATCTAAAGTGAAAAACGATCGACGGAGGTTTTCGTCTACGACGTAGGGGTTGAAAGGGCTTTGAAAGGGGTTGAAAGAGGTGGTGCTACGTCGTAACGCACCGACGGTAATATTTCTTTGAGACCTTGTAGCGCAGCCCTGCGAACTGAAATAAGGTACGCCGAAGCATTGGCCATTGATTTTGTGTCAAATGCGATTGCTGGACTAACACTATCGTGATTACCTTATGTCATAATGTCGGCGTACCTCGGTTCGTCTTCGGGTGTTTTCGTCACTTGCTTCGGTAGGTGCGGATGCGAATACATTATGTCACACTCCTCGGCGACCGAGGTCTCTCGAGCATCTTAGCCCTCCACGTGCTATACCCCGCGGCTGTGGGGATAGTTCTAGGACTTTTATCTGTTAGGCTTCTGGGACTTATATAGAGTAACCATTGTATTTCGCTAGGGACTTTTATCTGTTAGGCTTCTGGGACTTATATAGAGTAACCATTGTATTTCACTAGGGACTTTTATCTGTTAGGCTTTTGGGACTTATATAGAGTAACCACTTTTCTTTCGATATAAGGCGATGGCTAGGACTGGCTTTCGGAAGAAGAAGATGAAGAAGAAGAGGAGATAGCGATTTTCTCATTTCGAAATGAAAAGCGTCGATTTGTATTGGAATAAAATTTTACATATTGACGGTCGCTCGAGCTTATTCCCACCGCGACGGGTCAGGAATGACCCGGCATAGCATACGGAGGGTTAGAGGATAAAAACTTCTGGCAAAGATTTTTTACACGACACGATTCCGACATCGATATTACATTAAGTATCTGGGGATCGAAGTCTCCGTAACGAGATTGTCAGTTCAAAGACGACCGGAAGCTGTTCTCGTTTGAAGAACGAGAACAGCTTCTTTGCCGGCGCGGCGTAAGGAGCTTAGGTTTCGCCTAAGATTTGATTTTATCATCCAGCAGCAATCAGTACTCGCGGAAAACGTCGATCCAATGGGAAATGCGAGCTAATCCCGAATATGACAGTCACACACATTTTCAATACCTACTTACTTCTGCTCTTGCTAAAAAAATGTATGTGTTCCTAACATATTGTATCCAGTGATTTATATTTTTTCCAGAATGAAAAACTGTTGCACGTAATTATAAAGAACTGACGTTACTAATGTTGATACCAATATTTGTGTGCTTACAAATTTTTCAGAAATAAATGTAGATGTTAAGGTTCAAGGAGGGCAGGAAGTAATAAACGATCTGAAAAAAACAACAATGCAGCAGAACAGGATGTAAAACCGTGAATCTATCAAGGGGAGAAACGTGCGAAGCGTTATATAAGTTTTACAAGAAAGTGTGGGGGGGGCGGGTAGGTTTATCGAATGGGTGGAGGTAGAATGTGATAGCCTCGATATTGAAGAAAAAGAAGAATGAAAAGAGGATAGGAGAGTATGGGGTGGATCACGTTAATGGCGCCAACATAAATATGTATACAGGGTGGTTTAAAATTTAGTCCCCATGATTCTTCAAACATTTCTAATGATCTGACAAGAAAATGTTTCGAACAAAAATTAATCAATACTCAGCAGTCTACAAGTTGCATCATTAGAGATTTGAGAGAAGTTTAAGTTCAATGAATAATACACTTACAATACCAGTAAGAAATGTATAGTGTGTGTCGAGAGAGAAGCTGAAGAGAGTGCCGTAAAAAAATGTTGAAAAAATTTACTTCAAGTGTTAATGGGAGACCCAGATCGATTTTCTTGGCGGGAAAGGCAAGCGTTGTGATTCAAGAAATCAATTCTGCCGTGAACACGTTAGAGCCGCAATGAAACAGAATGACTTGCTATCAATTAAGGGAACATCGTTATACTCTAGGTTCTACGACGAACGGTACGTTGATTTTCATTCATGCGGCAGTGCAAGCTGTCCAGGCGCTGCTATACTGTTTGCGTCGCCTCCTATTATTTGCTGGGGATTAAGCTACCGCGTCGCGTTGCGTCGGCAAACAGCGAGAGTATGCGACAATAACTAAACCGCTCGCAGATCGGATTACCGGGAATGAAACGCGTCTACGAGAAGCGTCCGACCGATTAACCGAGGGTAGCTACGCGATTCGCAGTAACGGATTACCGCGTCAAAACCGTTTCCTATCGATCACCAGAACGGTATGCGATCTGCGGGTATGAGAATCAGAATATACGACACCCTGTATTTTTACCGCGTTTTTAATGGAACACTGAATTTCACTTCGCTGGGTTCAGGCTCTCACGAGACGCGCTTCAAGATTTTACGGGCTACCTACTTTTTTTTACGTCATTCAAACCGGAGAATCGACGACGTTTTCGTGTCAGTAGGTCTGTCTGAGAATTCTGTAGTTTGTTGCGTCTCTTTAGTACACATTTCTGTGCATTTATCGCAAACAGAAATATGTATACTGGGCCCAGCAAAACCATACCCGTATTAATTTTTAATTTAGTGAAACTTGTGGCACAGAAGGTACACTTGTTTGTGCTCCTTATTTGTAATATTTATACCTAATTGTTTTCATATTAGATTACAGCTTTCTTACGTCACCATATTTTTGATTTACTATACAGTTAAATACAGTTATGTAGAGAAAACGTGTCCACAATACGGGCCTGCCCAAAGGTCTACGGACATATATCGGCTAGGAGATACGAACGTAGAAAAGGACAGCGAAACACGAGTGGCCTCGGTCGCCGAGGAGTGCAAACGTAATACGGGTCGGGTTACTTTTTCCCCTCGATTCGTGCTCCCTCCCCTCATCTGGCGACACTGCCCCAGGTGTCGCGAGCCATCCCTTGTAAGACTATTTCAACCGCAAAGAGTACGGAAAATCGACATTGCGAATCGAATGTAAATTCTTTTCATACGACACGTATGTTTGTTAAAAAGCTTGACACGTTCCATGAAACGTTTGTACAATACAACAAACTATTTGGCTTCTTTTTCAGATCACGATAGGAAAAATGGACGAGAGACAGCCGTCTTACAAATTGATCTACTTTAACGCCCGCGGCCGTGCCGAGCATATACGATACATATTTGCGTACACCGGCATCGACTATGTTGACGAGAGGATCCCCAAGGATAGCCGGCAGGAACTGAAGAAATGTAAGATGAGAAAAAACTCGATTTTACTATGCATCGCGGGTATCTCGAAAATTCCGTATAGAAAAGTAATATCGGGACGCGACGGCACAGCGAGGGGAACATAGACGACATCATACAATTTCCCCATCATGCTAATCCATAATTTTTCTCTTAGGTATGATACGTTACGCAGAAATCATTTGTACCATAAATCCATTTTTTGGCTTTTTCTTACTCATTCTCCACTGCATTTAGTTTCTAGCGTTGGATAAAATTAGATCCGCCTTATCCTTCTTATCTTCCACCCATGACCTTAGGCCTCAGATGCAAGATTTCAGCGATGACCGTCGGTCTTTCCACGTTTCCAATAACGTAATCCTACAATCCATTTTTCATTAAAACTGCCTCCACTGAGACGCACCAAGTATTGTAATTGTCCATGTTCAGCTTATCAATTTTAATGGTAACCACGACACCGTTCGCCATCTTTCTTTTGCTTAGCTTGTTATATTTTTACACCGCGTGCTTAACCTCACTTTTTCAAGACATATAAGCATGAAAATTGGCGCCAAGTTTTTTCTCCGGATAAGCTACCGAATGGCCTATTGCAAATTCAATTCGGTTTGGGGCCACTTTTGACCTCCTCATCCGGCTGCATCCTTTGCTAAAACTGCTAAAGCTGTGAATGTTAAAAAGTGAGAAAAACAAAGACACCGGCGTTCCATTAGTAGGCCGCGTTGATTAAAATCTGCGTGATTTGGCCTGCTATTCAGAAATAGACGTTCCGTGTATCACGGTCTCGAAGGCCGTGCAATTTTCTATCGATCGACGCCGTGGCTCTGCATTCTGCATCGAACTGTATTTGTTCTTAGCGATGCCTTATGGAATGCTACCGGTGCTAGAGATAGACGGGAAACTGATTCCGCAGAGCAACGCGATTGCGAGATACTTGGCGAGGAAGCACAATCTGACTGGAAGGGACGAATGGGAGGCGATGCAGTGCGACGTTCTTGTCGATACTCTCGGTGATCTCAAGCAAAGTGAGTAAAACTAGAAACTATCCTAAATCCTAGCTCCTACTCTAACAGTCAAGCAATACTCAACATATCCACTAGCAGCTATGGGCTCCCGCGGATGCCAGTGGCAGTGTCGTCAGATCAAGACTTGTTCCCCCACTCTAATTTTTCTTCCGCCGCGGCGCGATCACGTGACCTGCTCCGTCTCTGTCGTGCCTGCTCCGGCCCTGGCAGAGAGAGGGGGTAACTTTTTCCCCTCAATTCGTGCCCCGTCCCTTCATCCGACGACATTGGCCCGTGGGCACAGCTAAGGGCAAAGCTTTGGATAAGTGACTTAGCGTGGGGGTAGGCCATAGGACAGCTGGCCACGTAGCTGTGACAATGCGCGTGACAAATACATGCAGCGACTTACACTATACAATAGACCCAAAAGCCAGCAATCATTGGCCAGGTCACCGTCGCGCTTAGCCCCCGCTATTAGTACAGTGAATTCTCTATATACGTCGCCGAGGTGTGGCCGATAAATGTCGCGGAATTATCTCCACTACCGTAAAACTTGAGAGACCTCGAGAGACGGATCGGGTATATCAGTGTGAGACCAGGAGACCACTACTAATCTGATAACAAAACATAAAAGTTACTGAAACTTTAATTTTGCTGTCGAGTGTATTTTTTCCAGCACTTTATCTACGAATATAGTTGGAATAGAACGATGATACTATTCAATGATACAGAACAGGAAGATACTACGCCCGATAGGTACCTAATTTCCAATTACGATGTGCGCGATTATATAACATTCCAACAGTTTACATGACGCGTTAACGATCCAAGCATACACCGCATAAATTGACCAGAACGAAATCTCAGTATGAACACGTGCCCACAATTTGATTTCATCTTTTTTACGTTATTTGCATACCAAATAGAAAACTTGAACCGTAATTAATAATACCGCGACGATATCGTGGAACGAAGAGAGAAACACATCGATTGAATAACATTATTGTCGGTGTTATCGTCTTTTTTATCTGTTGACGAGAAAAATAATCGACCTCGGTATCATTTACGATTTCAACGGCTGTCTGTGCCGAATGCCAGTAGATTTTTCTTATATCCGTGTTATTCCTCCAATGATTTACCTGAACGCTTGGAACATCTGGATTTTTTTGTCCGGTTTGTGCGGTAATTTTTATCATTCATGGTCTGAACGATTGCATCGATCACCATAAAAAACATGGACAAAAAACACGTTATAGCAATTTATGGAATACTAAATAATTCCTAACTGCTAAACAATTTAATGTTAATTATTCTTCAGTAATTTCTTTGTTGGCGATGTGTCCCAAAACTAAATTGAAAATTTTTATTTTGAAAAAACTCTAGACTAGATAACAAAACCGGTTTGTTGCGGATGTCGATATCGTAGATTTCTCTATTGTCAAGATGTCGATAATGTAAATTCGTATTTCATAAATGTATATTAGTTTTCTCTCTTATCGACAACATTAATATTGATTAATTGTTAATTTTGTCAAATATATAATGTTTGGACAGATTGTAGATATTCTTCCGTTGGTTCATCTCTTCCAATAAACAAATTTCTTTTGTATAAATCAGATCTGAATAAACTTTCTGATAATGGTTAAATAACTGAATTTAATGCAGTTATAAGCGTTGGGGATAAATGTTATTATAAAGTTAAAAAATTTATTTGAAAATAGTCCCCACAGGTTTACCCTCTCTAAAAAATATGGTTCATTTCTTGTTGAGTAATTTCTTAAGATTTTGACATTTTTAGAATAAGCCTGTGTAAATAACGTTGTATTAGAGTTCTTTGCGAAAGTTGCTCAAACAGTTTCCAAGAAATTGTATGGTTCGACGCTGTAACTTTCGCGAAGAAAGTTTAAGAAAATTGTCGAAACTAAAAAGAACACCGCAAGGGATGTTGATTTTTCTTTTAAAACTTTTCCGGTTATGATTTTTGGCAACATTAATCGTAGCTCGCGGTATACCGCGATTCATTTTAGTAATCTCCCAGTATCGCACCGAAGAGAATCACTTCAAGAAAGAAGAGAAGAAGGCAAAACTTCTGAGAGAAACGATACCGTTTTACTTAAAAAAGTTTGAGCAAACTGTTGGCGAGAATGGAGGCTATACCGTCGGATCTACCGTAAGTCGTCGTTCCACTTGATTTATTAAAATTGTAGAACAGTGTTTTCTCGATATACGTCCTAAATATCTAGTCGATAAAAATCCCAGAACTATCCCCACTGCCCGGGGATACCCCCCTGTTACTACGCTGCTATTTACTATTCAATTAACTGGTAGAACTGTATTTCGTTAAAATGAGCTATAAATAATATTTCTGTAGCAACTTGTGTCTATTGTTACTTATGTTAATTGTTGAAATTTAAAAACTATATTTATGTATACGAAATGTGCCCAACAATAGAATTCTAGAAACATTCATTCGAATAATATAAACTACCATTTTTCAGACTACATGGACGGACTTCGTGTTCGCAGTGGCTCTCGAGAATTTCGAAAATATTTTCGGCCGGAACGCTTTAGAAAATTATCCTGCACTACGGGCATTAAAGAAAAGAGTCCACGAGATACCTGCGATTACTGCTTGGCTGGCGAAACGACCTCACACGGAATTTTAACTATTTTCTTTTTCAAGGGGACGAGTACATATCTGAGTACATATATGCGTACTATGTGCGTGTGTTTAATCGAATATAATAATAAACGTTTGTTAACATTATGAATTGTCAATGTCATCATGTGTTCTACTGGTGTGTGAAACGTTGTGTAAATCTATTGCATGGCTATAGCAACTCGTCAAAGTGTGTCAAAGATGCCTGCAGTAAAGTGAGAGGGATTACGATTATTTTTTCTTAATTACAAATTCAAATTTCAAATTGCATGTTTTCTTTTTTCTCATTTTAATGATCATGTTATCATACATACTTGGAATGTTCCGACAGGGACCAAAAACAACAATTAATCCCAAAAATTGGGATGGACGACACGTTTTCAATTTTCTGTTTTCTAAACAGTCATCTCTTATTTTCATGTTAATCGTTTGTATAGTCGTTCAGCAAGCCTTGTGGCGGGCAAGGGCGCCCGCTGACGCCCGCGGACATAACTCTGGGCAATGTGACGTCAGCGCATTGTCGCCTGACGAGGGGAGGGAGCACGAATTATAGCGGTAGAAAGGGAAATTGGAGTGGGGAAACAAGTCTTGATCTGGCGACACATTGCGCCAGCGGGAAAAACATTGTCATAGGTTGAACTATCGAAAGGGGGCGTGGTTCATTGTCCGCACAAGTCGCTTATGCCCGGGGAATCAAATTCTCTGCCCGCACGGGAATAGCTGAACGGAACTGGTATACGAGATACTAACATAGGACTCGGAGGAAAGAAAAGATGAGTGATGAAAAGATAACGATAAGTGAGATCACGCGTAAAGTTACGATTAAATGTTACCGGCTAAGTGTTACAAAACAATATATTGTATGTTGAATCGTTGTAATTACAAAAATGCCGACTGACCATGTTATAACAGTTATCCTACAAACAAACGGCAATTAGCAAGTTCGTTCCTTCCACTCATTAATTACTCATCGCAATACCAATGTCGTTCATCTATCAATGCGAAAAATTAGTTGCTAATAGTGCAAGGCGCATCTATGCACGTGGACTCCGCTGATAACAGAATCACTATAAGGAAAACATGGTTGCCGCTTGTCTAACAGAAATAATTAGATTAGCCTGCATTAAAAAGTTGTAATAATTGCAAATTCAATCACTGACATTGAGTTACATTACTAGAATATTGAACGAAATGGCCGTAAAATAGGATAATCCTAAAGAGTTCTAACATAGTACGCAGAATATTAATCACAAATTGTTGATGTGAGTGTATCATCTGTAATTATAATTAAATTTATATATAAAGGAAAGAGAAATGATTAATGATAACATTCTAAAAAAAGAAGAAATATTCTAAATATGTTGCAAAATAATATTTATATTTTAAAACCAAAGTTTCGTATAAGGTTTATTTAGTATTAGCAGCGCACTGATAATTTTAGGATCATACTATTTACATACTGTACACGAGAAAATGAACAAATAAATAGTGATTTAAAAAATAAGTACATGATTAATTTCACCTTTGTTGTTAAAGCAGGAGACTGGATTTTTTCAGAAACAATCGGGTACAATTTATTAGCATAATATGAAAATATTATTCACACTCGTTCTCACATTTCTCAATCAATCTCTTACAGTCTTAGTAATGAAAAACACGGACCAATCAGAGCACGGCTACAGCGGGCGGATTATGACTCGGCGAGACGTCCCACTGAGCGTAGCCTTGGCATTGGACGAGCCGGAATTCTGCCGCTGTAGCCACGCTACGATTGGTCTGCGTTTTTAGTTAATAACTCCTTAACTCAGGAATCAGTCAAATCTGCAAAACAAAAATATTTTTAATATTTTTGCATTAAAAAATGACATTTGCGTATAAAATGATAAATTATTTAAGAACAACAGTCTCTTATGATGATTATTTAAAAAAAAAAACAAATCTTTAGATTTCATTGTTATTATTGAAAATGGTTATTATTGAGCTGGTCAACGACGATTGTGGAATTTCGTAAAAAATTGATCTTGTTTACATGTAAAATTATCTGTTATTATGTTCAGTAAATTTCCAGCAAATTTTGTAACAGATAAGAAGAAAACCTTATAACGTCTTCATAAAGTACGTACACTCCCGTCCATAAATCATCGAACACTTACCTAAAGTGATTAAAGAGATTGAGAAATTGTGGTATGAGTTAAATAAATACATTATAGAGAATAAAAAAAGCTTGCCCAAAATCAAAATAGTGTTTATGGACAGCTCTAGAAGCCAAATTGGAAAATAATACTATATATATATATTAATATTATAATTTTTATCGTACAAGAGAAAGACAGGAATATATGTATAAGATTTCAGTTTTGAGAAGTATTAAATAGTACTTATGTAATTAATGTATCTAAATTAATACTATTAAGTTATAAAGTTAGTATAAAGTATAAAGTTAGATCAAATTTATATCAACAATTGAATATATCAAATATCCCTCTTCATTGATGTAGCATATGTATACGTTTGTACATGTAGTTTATCGAATAATATTGGCAAGATAACAGTTACTGATGTAGTAACTTCTCACATAATCATGAACTGTACGTGAAGGTTAGGAAGGTCGCTTTCTTCATAACGATGAGCTTATTTTCACGGCAGTTATATAGTGTGCAGTGCAGCAGACAGATCACTTTTGTAAAACTGCTCTTATACCGCAACATTTTTTTGCAAATATCGTAAGTGACATAATATTTGTAGTTAAAACATATTCATATGTATTTTGTTTATTAGTAATGAAATATATTATGCATCATTATTTAATATCATTATTTCAATTCATACGTATGTATGAAGAATCATTTAAGTAAAAGATATACATTATGAAAACGTATAATTCAATAATAAAAAAAAATGGTATTATACAATATTTTACTGTGGAATTAATCAAAGTTTGAAATTTCAATTTTATTTGTCACTTGCAAGAAAAGATGTAGTTTACCATGTGACTAAAAAATTTATATCTGATCTTATTAATCTCATCGTAACACTATTTCAATGATTTGGCAGTGTTTATCATTGGCAACAATTAAGATCGACAGAGTACATACATTTACTCACAAATATATTATCATAATTTTCATATATTTGAAAGGTCATAATGACAGAATGTCAAAGATATTAGTTATTCAATGATTTATAGGCATAAATCTTTTAACCCTTTTAAGACCAAAATTAGGACTAGACTGCAAATTTTATGCATTTATGACAAAATTGAGTAAGTAAAATTTCAAAAACAGTCCTTTTTAATTCTTATAATGTTTTTACTGGTTTGTGTTTCACCTATTCACTTTTGCTATGAATGCATATAATCAGACTATCAATAACATATAAAAGGTCATAACATGACTCTTAATACTATAAGACTACATCAATATTTATGTATTCATTCTTATGCAATATAAATGTAATCTCAGAACAATATTAGAAGTGTCTGTTATGTAAGTACATAGAAGTATATAGTATAAATAAGAACTCAACTTTTAACGCATTATGTATTTTAATCTCCCTGCTGTAATGTACAGTTAGAAAATAAACTTATAAGGTGATGAATGCATGCAAGAGTTAGTTGTCTGATTCAAAAATTATGTATTTCACTTTACTAGTTACTTTGACTGCGGCACACTATATATATATTGTTCTAACTATCTTCTACATACTTGTATCTGGATACTATACTATCTAATACTACATTAGTTATCAATGCATTTTTATAAAATTTGTTTGCTGAGGAAGCAGTGTACCTTTTATATATTAAAAAATATTTAAAAGTACTTTGAAATGTTCTTCAATTAGCTTTAATATATTATATATGTGTACATCCTTGTTTGTTAGTATCATTAGTATTACATTATTTTCCGAAATATCAAAAGTAGATAATATTATTAAGATAATTATATCAAATAAAGTACATTGAATAAACTTTATTTAAGAGCCTGGTCTCCGGCTGCTCGAGTGAGAGTGTGGCACACTCACCACGCTAGATCCGCATACACGTACACGAGAATTGTAAGGGTTCGGGAGTCCGCAAACCATTTCTCAATAATGCAAAAATGGGACTTTTCCGTGGTCAAAAGTGTTAGATTATAGACAAATCTGGAGCGCTTGACCCCTCAAAAGTCCTACTTTTGCGTCTTCTAGTGACAAGGCGATCGTCACGCCATGTACGGCCGCTAGGAGAAGCTCAAGTTCTTACTCATCATCAATGCTTCTATTTTTTCTTAAAATGTTTAGTAGTGAAATGTTATTTTAGACGCATCTTTTATTGTTTAAATTGTTTTATTACAGATGGCTACTCGGTGGGGTATAGCAGGCGCTGGAAAAATCTCTCATGATTTCGTATCAGCATTATCAACCCTATCGGAATCAGAACATGTAGTGGTTGCGGTAGCAGCAAAGGAACTTTCACGTGCTCAAACCTTTTCTGAGACGCATAAAATTAAAAAAGCATATGACAGTTATTTAAAACTAGCACAAGACAAAGACATCGGTGAGTAAATAAAATAATAAAAAACAACAAAAATGAATATGCATTGCTTGTTTCTTATTGTAGATATCGTGTATATCGGGACTATACACCCCTTGCATTTAGAAGTTGCAAAATTAATGTTGAACAACGGTAAACATGTTTTATGCGAAAAGCCTTTAACTATGAATTACAAACAAGCAAGTGAATTAGTTAACTTGGCAAAGAGCAAAAATCTATTTTTGATGGAAGCTATTTGGAGTAGATGTTTCCCTGCTTACGAGATTATCCAGAAGGAGATTCAGTCTGGAAGTATTGGAGAAGTTTACCAGGTTCTTGTATCCTTCGGATTCAACTTAGATGGCGTTGATAGGCTTAGGTAAGTTATATTTGTTCTACATTTATTCCATCACTTGTATACTCAGTGAGGGAACAAGAAACTCGAGAGACCTCGGTCGCCGAGGAGCGTGACATAATAAGGGTCGGGTACATGACAAAATTTTATGGGAAAAGTACGGGTAGTGTTCATGTAGTATACGAAAACCCTTTTGGGTTTCTTCAAAATTGGCCTTCGTTTTTTAGATATCTCGATTTAAATTTGTTGACATATTTAGTAGCCCAGATCATAGCATCTATGATAGCATCTATGTAAGTTTGAGCTCGATCGGATAACGGGAAAACGTGCCCTTTGGCCTAATTATTATAATTTAATCCTTATAAGTTATGTTTAGTGTTATAATTATAAGGCCTTCCAAATTCCAAAATTCTTTTTTTTTTAAATATTAACAATTTGTCTCAATTTTTCATGTTAATATTCTGCCACTTGTTCTCAAAAAATTTATCAAGTCTTATGAGTTTGATAAATTAAGTATACAAAAGCAGTGTAATTAAGTAAAAAGTGGCAAATTTTTCATCAATACATGCGTGTAATTCATCATTTTTATTCTCTTCATTCTCAACATTCATGTAAACGACATTTTTTCTATTTAGTACAAAAAAACTGGGAGGTGGTGCAATACTAGATTTAGGCGTATATGGAATACAATTCGCTTGTCTAATATTTAATCACGAAGTACCACAAAGGGTACAAGCCTCTGGTTGTCTCAACGAAGATGGTGTTGATGTTTCTACATCTGCAACTTTCCATTACAAAGGAGATCGTACTGCCACCATTCTGTTCCATTCAAAGGTTGATATGCCAAATGAAGCTTACATTATGGGAACGAAAGGAATGATCAAAATCCCACAATTTTGGTGTCCTTCGAAAGTCGAACTGTCGAATGGAAAAGTTTTGGATCTACCACTACCGAAGACTAATGTCAAATTCAACTTCATTAATAGTGTTGGATTGAGATTCGAAGCTGATGAAGCTCGAAAATGCATTCTGAAAGGTATGTATCTAACATTATACAGTGTTTCCTCGATATATTCCAAAACACGGTATTGTATTGTATAATAGTATGCAAGAAGTAATTATACTAACTATTTTTCTTTTAAACTGACTACAATCAAACGTGCAATTTTACTCATTTTTATCATTACACATTTTAGGTATGATCGAAAGTCCAAAGATACCACATGATGCTTCTCTGTTAATTGCACAGCTAGAGGACGAGATTCGAAAACAAGTTGGTGTTGTATACGACGAAGACTAAAATATAAAATCTAAACACGATTAATGAATCAAAAAATATATGGTGTATGGTTTATGATAATAAAGAATGTTTGTAAATATTGTTTGACATATTATAAATGTCTTTATATTGATAATGTAAAGTAAGAAAATGTAAGGTAACAAGTAAATTTGAAAATATAAGTACCTGAAATATAAACATCAAATATCGAAGAAGGTGACACAAAATTCAGTAGTATAAATCAATAACAAGTCGGGCTGCCGAAATTTATCGAACGTTGAGTATATCGTATTTGGAGAATATGATGTTGAAAGAAGTGGCTCGAAATTCAGTAGTATAAGTCAATGACAAGTTAATCGGTAACCGTGTAATCGCACATGGTAACGTCCAGTAATTTAAGGTCAGCATTATCTAGCGGTAGACTCAAGAACCAATTAGTAACAAATGTCCAGATTGAGTCGAAAGACTGTCATGCGGCGAGTCTTCTCCGTACAAGCACAGACGGAGTATAGGAGTACAACTGAATTCTACTCCTATACCTTGTCTGTGCTTTCAGCAATTTCCGATCTATGGTAATGTCGGACGAAGTATTGGTTGAAGCTAGTTATGATTTATGTCACAAGCTTAGTTTAAAGCTCATGTTTGAAACGTGAGTATTACAGTATCAGATTCCCCACTTTTCTGCATCATCGTTTTAGCCTGGAACAGAATCTGCATCATCTTTTTAACCTGACACTAAAATCCCGGTCGTGAGCATTTTTATTATCCAACCCCTAAAGAACAGAACAAATGAATCTTGCCGATATTCCCATAAGAGGTAGTGCAATAAGCGGCAGGAATCATCTGCTCCTGAAAATCTGAAAATAGCGCCACTAGACCATAGCGGCAAAACGCTCAAACTGTTAGCCAAACGTTACCGACCGAGTAACCGCATTGGTGCCGCCAGCGGCACCTGGCGGTGGAAATCCGAAACTAATCGGCTACAAGCTTGGGCGTTTCGCCACTACGAGATAATGGCGCTGTTGGCAGATTTTGCCGGAAGATGTACGTGGCGCCACCCAGCGGAGGAATTCTGAACACTAATCGACTACAAGCTTCGGCGTTTCGCCACTACGAGATAATGGCGCTGTTTGCAGATTTTGCCGGAAGTTGTACCTGGCGCCAGCCAGCGGTGGAAATCCGAAACTAATCGGCTACAAGCTTGGGCGTTTTGTCACTACGAGGTAACGGCGCTGTTGGCAGATTTTGCCGGAAGATGTACGTGGCGCCACCCAGCGGAGGAATTCTGAACACTAATCGGCTACAAGCTTGGGCGTTTCGCCACTACGAGGAATGGCGCTGTTTGAAGATTTTGCCGGAAGTCGTACGTGGCGGCACCCAGCGGAGAAATCCTGAACACTAACCTGCACTACACCGGAGACACTAAAATCCCGGGCGTGAGCACTCTCATTTCCTCTCTGACAGTATAATACTCTTTTATTTAGAAATTTTTATTCTGCATCTGAAGACAGCCAAATATACATTTTTCTTATTTTGTGTGTCCTGCTTTCACGCTTGTAGTTAAACGACCGTATATAATGTTCTTTAATATTTTGTCTCGTTCATATTTGGTATAAATTGTTAAAAAGTTGATTACAGTAGTTAGTAAAAAAGTAATAAGGACAAGTACACATGCATTTATCTGAATCTCATTTTTGTATAAAACTATGTAGAATTAATGAAACATTAATTGTGTAAAGAATTATAAATATTGTATATAACATAGTTTTGTTCTGTTATATTATAAATTTGACATGATACAACTTCAAGTTACGGAAACATATTGTGCACAGTTGAGAATGTTAAAAAAAAACGACTAACATAAGAAAGTAGTATAATGAAATAAATACCGTTATGTGTATACAGAAATGTCGAAACATGTACGTATATTTATAACAAGCTTAAGGTTTCCATAATTTTAATAGACCATCTTCACTGTAAGAACACAGCAGATTTTGATGGGGATGATGCGTTAAACCTATTACGTCTTTTTCGTGTATCTGCAACAAAAGAAAAAGATATGTTTATTATAGAATTTAGATAATAACTATAAAACTTTTTCTGAAATTGTCGGACTAATGAATTAATATTTTTATATTATGGTAACTATTGAACTAAGGTTTAATTAAAAGACAGCACTTACATTGAGAGTTCTTTCAAGTTTTCCCGATGACGTAGAGAAACAATAAAGTACAAGATCTTCACCAACACAGTAGATAAATTCACCTCTTGGACTTACAACTGTGCACACAAAATCTCCGCCTTCTCTTTTACCGCTAGAGAATGATCTCACGATTTGTCCTTGCATATTCATAATTACTACTGTATTTGAGCGATTACAAACAACAAAATGTTCAGGATTTCGAGGTAAAAGATGTACACTATTTACGGTTAAATCTGCAGCACCTAAAGATTTGTATGTGCCTATGCATTCTGTTGTTTTCAAACTCCAAATCTTTACGGTTCCATCGGACGATGCACTTTGAAAAATGAATACAATAATAATAAATAATTTTAAACAGAAATTATTTAAGAATAGACGAGATGCTAACTGTTAACTGTACCTTATTACATTATGTCCATCCGGTGCAAAAACGACTTCATTTACAAAAGATGTATGTCCTCGAAATTCTTTTAATGTTTTTCCAGATTTAAGCCCATGTATTCTGCAATAAAAATAAAACTACAATGCTGATGATTTTGCTTATATTATTATTTCTGCACGTACCTTATTGTAGTATCAAACGATGCAGAAAGTATTTGACTGTTATCTCTACTAAACTGAAGACATGTAACACCTTTTGAATGAGCTTTTTCAAATCTTCTTAAACACTGTCCACTTTGCACTCTCCATACTTTTACTTTTCCATCTTGGCCACCACCAGCCAACATTTCACTATCACGGCTAAAAGCCATCGATAATACTGCTTGCTCCATCATCATAAAGTTATCTTGTGCTTGGTATTTTAAATCCTTCCTAATTTTACCAGTCGTAAAGTTCCAAACTTCAATGAATCCATCAACAGAACCAGTAACTAAATATTGACCGTCAGGTGAAAATCTTGCACATTCCACATGAGATTTTTGACTAAATTTGATTTGTTTAGAAAGCTGTGTTGGATATTTTTCATCTTCTTGATCTCGTACTGCTGCTTTTCCTCTAAACAAGTCTATTGTAGTACCAGGTGGAAGTAAACCCTGATGCTGTTGCCATTTTAATGCTTGTCCTAATAGCGCAAGTAACCTACTAGAAGGTACTACAGACACTTCACCGGCAAGGGCTGTAGCTATATAAGCTCTACGCTTCTCCTTTGTACTACCATCAGGATATGCTTCACGTGGATCAAAATATGAGCGTGCAAGTAAATTTTCTGTGTAACAAAATGCATCACATTATAAGAAAATCTTGTAAAATGAAACTGAATATTATAATTTACTTCACCTAAATGGATGTATCGTTCAGGTTCTTGCTGCTTCATCATAATCATAGGATCTGTTTGACGTAATAATGATCTGGCTGCACCTAGTTCTCGTAATTCAATTAATTCTAAAACAACCTACAAATTAGAAATAAAGTATATATAATTGTAGTCCCCGAGGATCGACACTAGATAGATACAAGCTCTATGCTTAACGTGTTAATAGTAACATAGTAACATACCTGTTCATATAAATCAATAAGTTTCTTATCTGGTAGTTTTAACGACTGTATTGCTTTTAACACTGTATCCCAATGTCCATTATTTATATCTGCTACAAAACCATCTACACTATCCACTGTATTTAACGACACACCAGTTTCTTCCTGTTAACGTAACATATATTAATTTGCTGTTATTAGAAACAAGGTTCAAGAATTTTATATTATATTATAGAAAGAAAAGAAGTTATACCTGTAGCGTTTGCAACGTTTTGACAAGATTAGACTCCTTAAGATATTGTTGTATTAATCGAATTACACTAAAAAAAAAAACAATAATATATAAACAAAAATATATGTACAAGATAAACAAATTATTGTATTAATACATGTGAAGTACATACTCAGCAGACTCGATTTCAATCGACATTGTGTATAATACCCAAAATATAATACATAAAGAAATACGTAAATATGATGTTCAAATGAAGGAAACTAATATTAATTCTTGTAAATACATATGTACCTATGTATTATTGTCAGAGCATAGAATTACTTATACAGAGATGACTGCCAAACTTTGTACTATCAATTGCGAATAGTAACACCATGAATATAGTTGTAGAAGAGGTTGTTTTCGTCTTTTCATAACTTTTTATATTTCATCTAAATTAGAAATTTTAAGCAAGTTATAATGTGATTTAGCAACAATTATATGAGTTTTGCCAGAGTTATTTCCAATAACTTTATTCAAAATAAATGTATATGAAAACTGATAAGGTCGATTCTACAGTTTTCACTGATTGTCAAATGAACTTGAGAATCTGTATTCTGTCTATAAATTAGGTAGGTATTACTTATATATGATGCTGTATTATTTTATTACACTTTCCACAAAACATTTTTTTATGTTTACTTATAAAATATACCGCCAATACCGCTGTGGAACAGTAACAGTAAACTTAGGAGAGTTACCTATCTATAGTTACACTCTGCACCACGAGAGAACCGTACCGCGTGAAAACCGATTTTCGTTCGTCGCTGCGCATCTTTGCCCTGATTGGTGGTATTCCCACTCCGTACGCTCCCTTCCCAATGCACAGCACATGCGCGCAGTGACGCCACGCCATACCGGGTGTTTACACAGTATGGTCACGATTTCCTATACCCTATATTTCCATGCTAATCCATTTAATTACGGTACACCGCGTATATGAAGTGGAGTGGGAGTTGTGAGGTTCGCAGCACCTTCCGCGGCCAGTCAAGCTGCGCGAAACGGTACGGTTCTCTCGTGGTGCAGAGTGTAGACAAGTATGCCTATTAACATGAACAAATATATTATTTGACAGTATATAACGTTATGCAAAGCAAATAATTTAAATAAGTAGTCAAATGTATTTACACTGTATTTGAAAGTTTTTGTCCAACGGTCAGATATAAAATTTAATCTACGTGGTTAAAAATATATCTTCCAAAAAATGTCTGCATTTTTCTTCTACACTCTATCTTATATTTTAATATCAGGATGCATTATATATCCTCCTACAGAATTTATTTCAGCTGGACTAACTATAAAAGAAATATTTTCACACTTATTAGGGCGTGAAAATGAGTTTTTTATACAATATCATTTAAGAAGAAGTGTAATTACGTTATTTGTACACTCTATGCTTCCATTCGGTAAATATAACAATTATTTATTATTTTATGTAGTCTACATGAAACTACACAATATTGAAATTAATGTTGTTTTCATTTAGGTTATATTTGTGGATTAATTCTATTTGAACATATTAATATTATAAAAGTTTTGCAAGGTTATCATAATTTGTGGTTAATATTTATTATTTGTACTATACACCTCCCGTTACATACATTGTATAAAATTCTGATGTGGTCTATGAATAACTGGTCTAAACATCCCATAGTACAGAACCTTGTTATTTATTGTAATAATAATAATATTGACAACAATAATACATCATGGTCTACAATTGCTTCCGATATCAACACAGAATATCGAAGGTTACATACTAATATTAAATTAATATTAATTAATTAAAAAATCATTTTCTCAAATAGATGTAATTTGTCAAACAAAATATAACTATAATTTTATTTTAGGATAGATAAAACTATTATTAATACAAATAGTGTATCATGTGTAATAGCAACAGATAACTGGATAATTAAGGTAATGCCTTATAAAATATTAGTTGCACATCAAAGTGATACAGTTTTAATAGTTAACAAAAGTGATACTCATAATATGTCACCAGTGACAAGACGAGAAATTCAATTTATTAATATTCAGGTAAATTTTATATGTTTTATTAGAGAATTCTAACTGATAGACAAGTGTTTATTTTTCATTGACTTTAGTTCAAAATTATTTACATGCGTACTTACTTAACTATGAGAAAACGCTTTTATATTCTATTATCATATTTGTTTTTACAATCTTTACTCTTAAATATAGGTAAAACCTACAAGAACTGGAGCAGAACCTTTTGACATCAGGATAAATGCATTGGATTTTAAAAATTTGGAAGACAGAGTTTCACGTCCCATTGCGATATTACAGAATATTAAGTTTCATAAAACTTTACTTGATCGATTTATTGACAATTTTAAAGAACAAGTCCAAGAAAATCCTGTTTACGAATTTACAGATGTATGTTACCACATATAAATTTACTTTTTATTTATTTTATTATATAATTGCACAAAAACTTCATTCTTAAAGAGATGTTATGCTTACATGTGTATTTTTTAAGGAAGTAGGTCAATGTATTGGATGTATGCAAGCAGCATCAAACGTAAAATTATTTAAGCAATGTACCACAGACATAGGAAGTGGTCATTCTGAAGACTGTATGACATGTTATTGTCGTCCCATGTGGTGCATAGACTGTATGGCAAAATGGTAAATATATGTGTTATTTAAGAATTGAAATTTGCTACTGCAGATGTATAGGACTAATTTATAGTGTTTATGTATCATTTTATTTATTTTAGCAATTAATATTAACTGTCAATAGAAGAGATTAAAATATTTTCATTATAAATATATTGTTACAGGTTTGCATCAAGACAAGATGAAAATGCTCCAGAAACGTGGTTATCTTCCAAATGTACTTGTCCTCTATGTAGAGCAAAATTTTGTATTTTAGATGTCTGTTTGATACAATCTATTTGAAAAAGATAGGCGATCCATTTTAGAGTGATATTACATTTAATATTAAATATATAATATCTATAACCGGTTTTTTCTATCTAATATATATTATATTTATATATACACGTTGTGTATACGCATATACATACACATATATGTATATGTAAATATAAATATATTCGTAAAGTAAATAAATGAAGTTTTTATATAAAAGTGACTTGTAATATAATTTTTTGTATTTAACAAGGGGAATGTAATAATAGCAGTGTCATTAAAAAGGCTCTGTCTATTTGGTTCATATACAGTATACAGTGTTTGTATTTTTCATTAGTATTGATGTTAAATTGTTTATGAAAGTTGAAAAGTGATGCTTGCAGAGCAGGCAGTTCTAACATGTGGCTCACGAGCCACACGCGACTCCTTCCCCGTTTAGGTATTTCCCCCACTCTTAGACTTCATCCTTATGTAGTCGTACGTAGAACTTCGTCCCTGTTCCCGTGCCGCTACTACCGCCCCACTAACTACGGCTGTATCTACTTACGTAGTAGTAGCAGCGGAAAATCTGCAGACATCTCCACACACAGTTCCCATATTGCACATATATATCGTACGCGGACTGTCCACAGACAACATGTGCAGTATACAGACTGTCTGCAGACAATTGTCTGTCAGTCTAGACATAAAGTACAATCTCTTTTCAAAATCTCTGTAATCGGTACAAGTACTCACTATTTTTGCAGTTTGACACAAAAAGGGAGCAACTCCGAGATAATGATCATAAATATACAGTCTTTTCTCGATACATGTCTCAAATATCATGCCGATAAAAGTCCCACAACTATCCCCACGAAGAGGCCACGAAGCTCAAGAGACCTCGGTTGCCGAGAACATTCACACAAATAAATATCATCGGAATTATATCATGTTTGGTATAATTTTCATTAGAAAAATACCACGAATGTGTTGATGAAAGTCACATAAAAAAATAACGAAAAATAAATTTTTGTTATTGGATTAGTAGTGGTTCACACTAAATACAAAAAAGATAGTCTCTGGGTAGACCCATGTTGTGGACATATACCGAGAAAAGACTGTATAGCACGTTTGAAACAGCTTCTTTTATTTTGGGAACATTGTTTTCAAAAGATCAAAGCTTTAAGTTTACTACACGGTTTACGTTGTTAGCATAACGTTACGTTGTTGCATATTCAAATAAAACGTCATACATGAGATCGCGTACTTGTGATTTCAATCAACGAGATAATATTAAAAGGTCGACGTGGAGCCGCCGTCGATAAATATCAGCGGATTAAGGAATTCAATAATGCCTTGCTACTGGAGCCATCGCTTCAAGATAAATGTGTACATCGAGGATAGGAATAAAGATTATGTGGATTTAAGTATTTAATTTCGCAAAGCAGCTAAATAACGCGAATATTTACGTGCACCCACAGAATTGCGATTTTTATTGTTATTTACTTCATTATCATCAATTCACTCAACATTTGAACAGAGCGATTGATATACGACGAGCTTTGAAATTAATTACACCGACATGCGACAGGTGATTAGTTCGAAAAGACTTACCATTGGCTACTGCCATTTTCCGTTCGCGGAAATAATGTTTCGCTAAATAACTAGACTCTGCAATTCGTCTTAATTTGTGCGATTCGAAATAGAATCTTAATCGTGGTAGTCAATATTACTTTTTTCACATATATAATTAATAATATTGGTGACATAAACTCCGCTACATTTCCAAAATTTCATATTTTTTTCTAGAGATTTGAGTTATTTAATTATTGCTCATAAAACATCGTGCAACAAAACATTAAGTCAATAAACAATGGAACGTATTCACCACTTTCTCGTTATGTCCATTAAGCAATGACAGTAAATGTTTCCAACAATCAATGTCATTGACGAAGAGTGAGTTTTCCCAATAATTTATAACTACTCCGAAAAGTGTCCGATTTCGCGTGGAACGACCCTAACACAGTGATAAAATGACTAAGAATAAAAAATAGGTCATCATTTTTCTGAAATAGTTACAAATTGTTGCGTTCTGTTGTTAAATTTTGTCATCGAACATCTTTATTTGCGTGTGTCATATTCTCGACAGACGCATCAAGAATTCTATCGATTTATTCACTTTTGATTAATCGATTTATCTATACGTAGGCCGTGTACCACTAATCTCATAATCAGTATCACTATTTACATTTACACGTGCTCAACGGTGTTCCTTATCATGCAAACTTCTTTATCTGACTTGGCGTTCATGTTTGTATGCAGGCACGTGTGCATGCATCGCATTCCATTGAATATTTTTCACTTTCGATGTCTTCGATTCGAAAATAGATTTGCTCGCTTCGTTACATACTATCAACAAATTATATTCTGTTCTAGTTCGCGTCCATTTTCTTGTCGTTTTGTTAAACAATTTTGTACACGATCGATTTTATTAAGAATGGTCATTTCATTTCGCCAATAACAATGAAGTCATTCACATTCGCAAAACACAAATTGTCATATCTTACTTGAGCATATTTAAAATTAACGTTGAATCCAAATGATCTCCTAGTTTAGTTACGAAAAACCACAGTGAATTCTCGATATATGTCGTTTTGGCCTGGATGACAAATGTCGCGAAATTATCCCCACTACCGCGGGGTATACCCCGCGAGGGGCCAAGAAGCTATTTCAATAACAAAATTTCTTTATTTTCCATTATTTTTTTACAGAACTTTCGCCAACATATTTCTAGCATTTTTCTAATGAAAATGGCACCAAATATGATACAATTCCGATGATATTCACTTGTGTAACAAACGATGAAAGTTGCTTCCAGTTACAATTATATATTAAAAATTAGTGTAAATATGATCCGAATGATATGTATAAGGCTCTCACCACCATGGTGTGGGTTACTGAAGTCGTGCCAATAATGCTTGAAACCACCTGGCCCATCTATAGATTAAACTTCTTTTCGTCCGGAATGATGACGTTTTACCATTCTCTGTTCCACAACATGTACCCTTTGGCAAAAACAAGTCGTGCTACTTTATGATCACGGGTTAAGGACGGTTTCGAGGCAGTTTCTGTATCGGTTTCGTAAATAAAAAAGCGGTTACAAGGTGCCGCACGAGCACCACCACCAACAAGTTCTACGTATATTTCGGTTTCACCGACTATAGATGCATATAGTAATGGTCAGTCTGCTCGTGGTGGAGGGAACGATTGACTGATAATGCGAGAGTGGGAAGAAGTTCGACACCCCCGGACTATATTTTGATAAATATTACCATTGACCTTGGCGTATGTTGTCAAGGACGTCATTTTGAACTACTTTCCCCCGTACGTGTACCTGTCGCTCGACCTTAGTTTCCGAGATGATGACAAAAAACTTTGTGGGTTTGTGGGTGAAGCGGCAGTTCCTTCTCCAAAACAATAGACGAGTTTCTACATTATTCAGTGCTTCGTTGTTCTAACGGACACAGCGATCTCGTAATATGTGGGAATATCTGTACACCCAGTGTCGAAAAGGTATCATCTACTTGTAAACGCAACAAGCAATATACACGATTTCAAAGAGAAGGTATAGTTCAAGCGGGTTTCGGGTTAATGAGGTGAGAGCCCGACTAGGCTTGCATTCTTCAATGGCAGTCTTGAAAAGCGTTTTTTTAAATTCCTCAAGCCGATCCCAAGACGGCCACAATGAACCTGGAAAAACCGAAGTGGGCATCGGCAATTCGTGCCTGACCAATTGGCCATGAAGGGTTATAAGTGCACTTCGTGATACGTCACTGCTATCGAGGCGCAAGAGCAACTCCGAGTCTTTGTTCGTGACACAAAATCAACCAATAAAGAAATGCAAACCACAAATTGCAAAGAACTCACATCCGCATGGTAAATCTTGATTGAATGAAATTCGTGTAATCTCAAGACGACAGAAATCACAGGTGACCGATGTGATAGTTAAATTATATTTCTTATCAATTGTATGCAGATTCCTAGATTCTATGGAGTACATGGTGGATTCTATGATGTATCGTAGATATTTATCTATAATATTTAATGCTGCTATTTCAACGAATTACAGTAAGACTAATATGATGAGACAATAAGACGATAAAACTGTTACAGTTTTTTTTTTAGAAGGGAAATTATTGAGAAGGGTGATATGAACACTCCAGGTACGTAATAGAGATCAGAACTTGTGAAACTTCAAATGTAAAAAAGAGTCTCAATGAAAAATATTCTCAGATTCCTAAAGGAGAAGGCGGCCAAGTATGTCAAAGTTTCAGAGACAGAAAGTAAACCTGTCCCATCACCTCCGAGTTCCTCGTTCAGCTCGCTCTTCTGGACGTTGTGTAGTTTGTCCCAGAAAGCATGATAAAAAAAAAAAAACTAAACATTTTTTCCGTAAATGTGAAAACTTCATGTGCGTGTCTCACATGAAATCGATTTGCGAGCCTAGTTTGCAGAATGAGGAAGGAAGTGGGGCTCGTTTGAAAGCGAGTGATAGTGCCGTTTATTTGTTCTTACAATATTTGTTTGAATATATCCTCCTTTTTTCTTCTTCTACGAATGTTATAATCAGATTCAAAGTTTATTTAAACGACGATGACGATTAGACTGCGGATCTTTATGCAAAATAAAAAATGTTTGCATCGATTGCAAGACGCAGGAGCGAAATAAAAATTTATTTCTCCTTTTAATTATTCCATTAAGTTGGAACCAATCCTTAAATCTTTTTAATATGTCCAGTGCTTGACATTGTGGTTACCCATTTTTGTCATAAATCCATAAAATCCGCAGTCTCACGATGATGTTGATTTCTCCTTTTAATTATTCTATTAAGTCGGAACCAATACGCTGATATCCTTAAATCTTTTTAATATGTCCAGTGCTTGAAATTGTGGTTACCCATTTTTGTCATAAATCCGTAAAATCCACAGTCTGATGATGATGTTTATGTCTGAGGCTTCATTTGTTAAAAAGGATGTTACTTTATTTCTAAACAAGAATAAAGACATGATTTCACAACATTTATTATCATCACATTTTCTTGTTTGTTTGTAAAGGTCTGACAACTCTAGAAACGATGTGCAGTCGACCTATCGTACAAACAATTTTTTGGGAGCCGTGTTGTGAGCACCCCGGCTACACGCTTCCGCAATTTATACTAGCGCACCTAGTTAAGGGTTAATTAAGAAAAACGGCTTGAAGCCGTACCATTCGAGGAACTCTCTTCCAAAGTACAGTGGAAATGAAACACTTCGAGTGATAGGAAGTTGTTTGGAGGGGATTGGACAAAATTCGTAGCGTAAAGTTGATCATCGTCTCCACCGGTGAAGAGGTATGTCCGAGCCTAGTTTCGCGCGCACCCCGATTCCACCGGCGCGCGATTTCAGCGATAGCTCAGTCGGAACGTTCGATTCGGCGGCTGCACCATTTACGCAACACGCTCGAAACCGCAAGGCGAGTGGTTCGGTGCTGGGCCAGCATCGGCATCAGGAAAAAGAGCTCGGTGGATTACCGATTCGGGAGAGGGTAGATGTCGGTTGGAGGGAACAGGGAACACAGCGACGAAGAGAGGCCAGGCTGGGCGGTTTCGGTAGAAGAAGATGGATGCCAGGTGAAAGGGAGCATGGCAAAATGCAGACGGTGCGAGATCCGCCGGCGGTGACGTTAATCGCAGCGGTCTGTCTTCGCACGATCGTCGCGATGCTAAGGACAAGTCGGGACTCGCGGGACTCCGGACGAACTGTCATCGAAACAAAACGACGCGACGGGTCTGCCGATAGAACCTATTAGGAGGACGGCCTCTATCTTCCCTCTCCCGCGCGTCCATGTGTCGCGTCACGTTGCTCTTATAGCGGGAGAACGCGTGTCTGTCACGATCGCGCCTATATACCATATATATATACCTGCCGCAACGCCGAAAAAACCAGGCTAGTCGGGCCCGACGTTTGTCACCGTTTCACGCGGATTTTCTTCGCCTCTCTGACTCCACGCCGAGCCACGAGCACGAGCACGAGCACGCTGCCGCGCCGCTCCGCGATCTACGACTGGTCTGTCGATCCTCGCGATCGCCGCCGACGCGCGACGCGACGCTCTTCCCTGTCGATCTACACGACGATTCGGGATAATAATTATTATTTTAGAAAACTGTAAAAGGAGCCCGAGAACACGACAACGTCTTCGGGACCGACGAATTCTGATATTATAAAAGATTCAGATCAGGCGAGTCGTAACAGACGCTTACGGAGAGAAAGTAAATATTCGAAGGACACGAATACATCACCGAAACACGCTTCATCACCTGTCCCGAATGCGGTTTTCGCTGAATTGTAAACGGTATCGAAGCCTTGGGGACTCCGCGCGTGATATGTAATACATCGTTTTTCGCGCACCGTTTCGACTTCGTTCGCTGTACTCGCAGGGCGCAGTGTCACGTGTGCTGGTACATCCCGATTATCTACGGCGATAAAAGAAATTCTTGTAGGCGACCGATTGGCGACCGGTCGAACAGAAAATCGTACGGACTTTGATATCGTTGTGCGACTCATTTTGTGCCCGGGATTTGTCCATGAGGTATCTCTCCGATCGATCTATAAATCATACCTCGCGACACTTGGTTCGAGGAGAGACCCGCTCTGATAAATCATTATCACCGCGGATACTATTAGACACCGGAAAGAGATAAATGAACGGAGAACGATCGGAGAATCGGTAGTTCGAAAGGAATCAGACAGGCAGCGGGTGACGCACGGGTGAAAAGAATCCGCGAAGGATCCCTCGAGGATGTGAATAGAAGGTTACCGAAGAAGAACCGAACGAGACTCCATTCACGTGCACGGCTTGGGACGCGTCGGGGGAAAAACCACGAGGTCCCTGTCCCGTTCAATATCCTCGAGACGTTCGAATCATCGACACGTGTACTCCTGCTTCAGCGAACAATCGGCCGAGGGTGCCACGTGAGTATGCCTCTTCAATTGTTCGAAAAGCGGCTCGTGCGATCGCGTGAAATCGTTCCGTGTCCGTGTGTAAGCTTCGAGATGCAACGAACCGGTTGATCTACCGTGTTACGCAACCGTTCGGACTTTCGACGAACAGCCAAATCGAGATCGGTTTCGCGATTATCGTTAATTGTATCCGTGTTCGCCGAAAATGATCAATCACCGATGAGACCACTCTTAACGTCGATGACGGGACGCCGCCGCCTGTGTGAAAGATCGTTTCGCGCGATAGATATTTTGATGACGAACGCGCCAATCAGATAATTCGACTCCCGCGCAGTAGGAGTCCGATTTATCGTTTCGCAGCGTGTACTAACGCAGCTTGATCTAAGCGCAATAGACGAACGATCATAGATCGTGCAGAAATGACCGCGCGGCCGAAGACGCGACTATATACCGTCAATTGAACCACTAAATACGGTTAACATTATATCGTGTTTAGCCTCGTTTTAATCAGAAAAATGCCAGGAATAAGTTGGCGAAAGTCCCGTAAAAAAAAAATAATCAAAAATAAAGAAGTTTCCTGATTGGATCAGTAGTGGTTCATACCGATATACCCGACTCGGTATCGGATTACGCGCCATGTTTGCTCTTTACACCGCTCGGCGACGAAGGCAGCTCGAGCTTCTTGGCCCCTCGCGGCGTATGCCCCGCCCCCAGTGGAGGGGATACGCGAAGCGACTTATATCGCGTAGCACGGTTGCGCTTGGATCAAGGTTTCACTGTACATGTACTTTCGCGACGATCAATCTTTCAAAAATTCGTCACCTCGGCTCTCGCAACGACGCGGACGGAAACGTTCTTCCTCCTCCTTATCTGTCTGTTTAATACTCGAAATTAACAAAAATCCGAGACAACGTCCAAGGACACGTTCCCTGGATTTAGATATAACAACCGATTCCGAATGGAAAATACATAATACCGTACTCCCGTCCTTGAAATTTTAACCCTCCCGCAAATTCGTGTAACTTAATATTAACAATTTTAAAGTATGCACTCTGGCGTGCCTCACAAGAAGTCCCAGGAATGCGGCTGTACGCCGTCCGATTGGCTCATTCCGCAACTTTTCCCTATAAATGTTATGGCCGCTCGGTCTTAGTCTTTTTTACTAGAGGAAGGGACTTTCGATTTTCAATTAGTGTAAATTTGATTTTGTAGTGCGCTTTCGGCCGCGCGGTCCGTCTTTACACGCGCTGTCGACGCGATCACAAGAAAATAATAGCCCTACACGATCTAGGTCACAGTACGGACCCGAGGATTACGCTTAGATCAAGAGTTTACCGTGTGCGTTTTGTGGCTAGAGAGAAAACTTTGTAAAGATCGGGGATGACGATAAAATGGTGTAAATTGAAAAAAAGTAATTCATGGTAACAGGAAGATCTGGGTTGTACCGGGAACTTCATGCAAAATAAGGAATCTTTATGCAAAATAAAAATTGTCTGCGTCAATTGCAAGATACAACGACGAAGTAGAAATTTTTTCCTTTACAATTCTTTAGTTCAAAATTATATCGATGTCCTTAAATTATTAAAATTTGGTTTATGCATTTTTGTCGCAAATGCATAAAATTTGCATTGCATTATTGTATATACAGCAGTAAACATACTTTTCTGTGCCTACGTAAGTATGTATATCTCGAAGCCTAAGGTCAAGTGGCGATTACATATCTAGTAACAGTTTGTTAGAATAATTACCATAAATAGTCTTTTAAAATATCGTACAATATTCAGCGCGTGTACACATTTCATAAATCTTTCTAAGTAGAAAATATCGATTCATCTGTTTTGGACTCATGTTGTGCACTGTCAATGGGATACTCTTGAAGACAGTAGCGTTAAAAGTTACGTGGAAAAAGTGTCTATAAGCACAGTGTCTACACAAGATACAAATGCGAGATAAGAAACGACGTATGAACCATGCTGTTACAATCGTAGAATACTAAAGTGCAGTAAAGTTTTGATCTAATCGCAACCCTCGGGATTCGTGCCCCGACATAGATCGTGCAGGGCTACTGTTCTCTTGTGACACACAGTGACTTGTAAACACACAGTTCAAATGATATCGCGTTTAGTGTCATTTTAATCAGAGAAATGCCACGAATAAGTTGGCGAAAGTCTAATAAAAAAATAATGAACAATGAAAAAGTTTGGTAATTGAATCAGTAGTGGTTCACACCCGATATACCCGACCCGGTAGCATATTAAGCGAGCGACCATATTAGGCGAAGCGACTAAGATCGTGTAGCCCAGTGGCGCGTAATTAAAAAAAGTCTTTCAACACAGAAAATGAAATTTTTATCGTAGCACCTTCTCTGCAGACTCAGCCTGTGAAAGAGTAGTTTTGCATTCTATCGGTTAGAGAATTTTTGCTGTTTTTATCGACGCTAAGAGCCTTGACGTTAACGAGTTTCCGCTAACAAATGTGATTTCCTTAAAACATGACGAATTACGCGTAGTATATGATGCCCGAGGCAATCATCCGTTTAAACGAGAAATCACAAGGCTCCGCGCTTCGGAACCGTATCCGCAAGGTCTGTTCAGGATATATTGCATCGTGAACGACATAACAAAGTGTTCTCGAGCAGTTCGCTAGTTCCTCGAGTTATCAGTTGCGTGGCGGTTATATTCGAACGACAAATACAAGTAAGTAATCAACTTGTATGTTGTTCGGAACGCGGTGATCTTGACGACATATTTCAACGTCATTTATTGTTTAAGAGCTTATAGAAGTAGTTTGTACTTTACACGTATTTCACTTACATATATACGTTCGACCATCACTGGTTACACCGCCTCAACAGGGTGTCCCAAAAATGTTGTATGTCTTTGAAAAGTTTGATAAGGTCATTTGAAATAATTTTTTCCTTTACGAAAATGTTCTCCGCGGTTTCGTTAACGAGTTATTAACGGAAAACGCGGACCAATCAGAGCGCAGGTACAGCAGACGGATTCCGGCTCGACCAATGCCAACGCCACGCTCAGCGAGACCTGTCGCCGAGCCGGAATCCGCCTGCTATAGCCGCGCTCTGATTGGTCCGCGTTTGTTGTCAATAACTCCTGAACAATATCCCTATTGTTATTACATAAGTGTGCACGTTTTTCATGGAATTACGTGAAGGAAAAGGTTTTTAGCTGTCAAGCATTGAAGGTATGAAAGAGAGAATATATAATGCATGCAAATGTGTCATTCTGGAAATACACTCATACATATGCAAGCTGATATTACGCGACCCATTCGAAAATGTACTGATGTGCAGGGTAACTTAGTCAATCATTTGTAGACACGTTGCTTATTTATTCAATGTTTGTTGCCCGGCTGTTTTCAGTTTTTTTTTTTTTAATAAGATGTTGCTAGATCATAGCATTAGATCTATCATTATCCTCTACATCCTGGAAACAAAAGTACCACGTGTCATGGAATACTATGCGAGTGTACACTCACCTACTCATAATAGGGATTCGCAATATTAAAATTGAAATGTCTCCCAAAGTAATAGTTTTCCGACATAAATAAGTTCATACATTTTTATTCGGAATACGATATATCGAAGAGTGTATAAAAAATTAAATGATTCCGTTTAAAAAACTAAAGATGACCTTCGCGTGTCCTTCATGCGTACGCTTACAAACAAAATAGCGGCCTACCCCTCGAAACAGCAAAAGTTGTGTACGAAACATTTTTTCCAGTAACGAATAGTTCTCGAGATAATTGCATTTCTTGATTAAAATGGGATACCCTCTGTGTAAATTTTATACAATTTCGTGCAATAAATTGGAAAATTGAGTGTTGAGAAAGTAATGCATAAATTGATAAGTTAGTGTCCCTCGGTTATACAAAACTATGAGCGGTAAAGCGTAATTTCAGATAATTTTTTACCGCTTGACGGTTCGCCGAACAATATTTTACACCGGATGGGGCAGTATTGAATTTCATTTGTTGTGGTTTCGAGTCAAAGCAGTCGACAGGTAGAGGTCCCTATAGCGAAACAACATAGTTCTCTGCTGCAATTTTGCCGTTACGAAATAGAAGTTCGGGTGAAGGGAAGGCGAGTGATTGCTTTTAGAACCATTGCCACATTGCCATTGTTGTTGTGGCTGATCAGACAAAGTTACGGGTAATTCCAAGTAACTTCATTATCCAAGAATGTGTGTTCGCTGGGAAATATTATTAATGCACATAATAGATAAACGTTATATTATCCTGTGATATTTCAAAGCAATGTTTCAGTAATTCGGTATGTTTATTAGAATTTTGTAAATTAAGCACGGTGTTTTTTAAAACAATTAACAAAACAATAATAATTTATGTAAATTCTGTAGTGTCAAATTGCACCGCCGATCACCCAAAATTTACTTCATATGGCCCGAGGAACCATCCCTTTCAAGGAAGTACAACACTTTTGGGACACCCTGTACAGTAACCTGTGTAGCAGGAACTGCGTGGTAAATTGCAACAGGTTTTGCTAAATGTGGCAATGACAGCGCATATTTTTTTCACTCCAATATGAGTGCCTTTATTTCGAGGCGCTTTTCTTTGTAGTTGTCAATTCATTTAAAAACATGCAAATTCTATGGAATCATTTTGCGTCACGCGTATATGTAAAATGTCCGCCGAAAGCCCCGCCATCGATAATGGTTGCTCGTAACTAAAATAAAAGTCCCGTTATCGATAATTGGCTACCTCGCTAAAAAGTCATTTTATTGTTAGCAACCGATACATCGCTCACTACAAGGTTCCGAGTAATTTATCGTTTCAATCGTCTTTGTGTGCGAGCAAAACTGGTTTCCGTGAAACACTTGATGTTCTGGTAATATCTTGATTACTGGTTGATGTGCTGTGTTTATTCGTCATTTTTATACTTCCTCCTATCTTAAACAATTTCAGCTTTACTTTTATATTTAATCTGTGCCACATTATTGAACTACTAGATTTCTCTTATCTCTTGATAAATCGAACATGATAAGGCATCAAGTATCACTTAAGTTGCAAATCAAATACATATTGCTTTCCGTGGAAAAATGACAAAAGAGTTCGTGCAAACTAAGCTACGAACAAAACGTTGGTAATTCATTGAAATGTAATTTCATCGAGTAAGATAATCATCGTATATTTCTCTAACTTTTTTACAACGACTTGCTGTTTTGGCCTTTGGATTATTTCTCCATGAACACTAAAAACGCAATTTACTGAGTACTTTCAAGTTCAAATTCATAAAAAATGGAGGCACAAATTTCTCCCCGTTGCATGCCATTTACAACTCTGTACATATAAATGATAGAATATGGAAGAAAAGGAATACAGTGTCTACTCGATAAATGTCCCAAACATCTGATAATTGTCCGAGAACTGTCCACACTACCGCGGAGTATACCCCTGCTCTTTTCTACGTTCAGTGTGGTGGATCAAAGAATAGTATTTCCTACCCGATAAATGTCCCTGGCCGGACCCGTGTGTTGGACATTTATCGAGTAAACACTGCACACCAGAGGAAGTTGTACGTAAGAAATAGCTCGATACCAGGCGAGAATAGAGTAAAACATTACACAACATTGCCCGGGAAGAGAAAACAAACTGTTGTATGACATTTCACGGTTCACGGATCACGATCACCCCACCAATTTTGTAGGACCCAGCCACGAGCGACGATAGATCGTGCCGACGCGACGTGCGACGTTAGACCTACTCGATTCGACGATCCTAGATCCCTACGCGATCATTCGTATTCGTAGATCACCTGATACCTAAGTACACCTGAATCACAGGATTATTTTTGTGCAACCGGTGTGGCGGTTGCTCGTGACTCTGTTCCGTTCGTAGCTCACGTGGGAATATTTACTAGCCACATCGTGTGTCCTTTCTCCTTCCTGACATTAGAAAGTCCTACATGCATTGTGTACGTACACGTACGTTCCCGTGGAAGCACTCAAGGATATGGCCCAGCTGCAACACCGTAATTGTCTGCAGTGC
Organism: Halictus rubicundus; assembly: GCF_050948215.1. Taxonomy (NCBI): domain Eukaryota; kingdom Metazoa; phylum Arthropoda; class Insecta; order Hymenoptera; family Halictidae; genus Halictus; species Halictus rubicundus. Next base: position 5,477,032 of record NC_135166.1, read on the forward strand.
AAGCACATTCCGCCGATTCACGCAGTGGTCGCAGTAGGTGCTCGATTGCTCAACGCATCTGACTGATAGCTGGATCTCGTTCGTTATACGAAACGATCTTTCGCGATCACGGCGGGAAAATGCGCGGAATCCGCGAGCGGCCAGGAAGTTGTAAAATCTCGCTTAACTTTCGTTAGTCAAACTTCCCGCAATACTTATTAATCGCAGAAGAGTGCTTGAACTTTAGGTGACATATATGTAGGCTCAGGTTTTCCCTTTCTAACATTCCCCTAGTGGCGGTTATTGGTCCCTCGCGGGATATACCCCCAGTGGTGGGACCGACTAAGATCGTGTAGCTCCGTTCGGCTTAGATCAAGACCTTACTGTACTTTGTACCAGTGACGGCACACTATTGCAGCGCGTAGAAATTCATTTCCGATCGCTAACCTCGGAGAAAATGCCGTTTGCACATCTTTTTTACAACTTAAATTTCTGTTGGCTTGTACTGTTCGAAACATTGTGCAACAACGGGAATGACCTTGAACGGGAAGGAGTTATTCTTCAAAAAACATAACGTACGAAGACCATGTTCATGCTTATCGTAGTCTACTAGGATTCCGTTGACTAACCACTATCTAATCATAGTCGCAATAACTGTCCAAATTATCATTATGTAAAACAGTTTAAACACAAACGCGACATTACTCTGAGAAGTGTTAACAGCAAAAGAATTTCTTTTTTGCGGTTTTTTATAGTCTGGTATAGGTTATGGGTGAAGAAATCATAAATTTATTGACCAATTCATCAGTCACTTGACAGAAGTTTATTAATGGTAAATGTCAATCATTCAGTCTCTGTACAGAATTTACGGTACAAACACAACCTGATCGTCTTATTCATTGTATTGAATATCTTTTGTGTGTCTTCAAGTTTCAAATAATAACAGATGAAACATTGAGTTCTTGAACAATATTGAAGAAAACATTAATTTGCTCCAAAAACAAACATGATCGAAAAGATTTCAATAATGTACCAATGTGTCAACCGTTGGTAAAAATTCAACAATATACCTGCTCAACGTTGGCAACGTTCTTTAAAGTTAATCGAACGTGAGATCCAAAAATATGTAATTAGCTGCCATGTTTAAACATAAGAATACACAAATTACAATGCGTTCATTTATTCTTGGAATGATTACGCGACTCGTTGGTCAAATTGTCTCGACGTTAGTGTGATTAAAGGCTAAACCACTTGCAACTGTTTGCGATATCTTTCTATCGTATCTTGGCTAACGTTTATTCCTGGATGAGGATTTATAGCGGGTTAATCCCCGCGACAATTGTAATTACATTGGATTAGTGTTGTCGGCAGTGTTCGCTCAATGTTTGCCAAAGATAACACTGTACAATCAATTGTAACTTTTTTCCCGATTACGAACTTTTGATTAAATATCCTATACTTAATAGAAAACACAATGGTGTATGTTATATGTGTCCATTTTATATAAACTATTGTTCGAATACAAGCACATATTCATAATTTTATATTAAGCTATACATATGCAACATATTATTCGAGAGAATTACTGCGCGCAAGATATTTTCAAAATTGAAGTTTAGTAGTTTTTTCGAAATTGACATTTAAAAAAGCAAGAGACAAACAATATGGATTCCACAAAAAATTAATTCCAGTTAAGTGGAAGCATTGATATATGCCATTTGAATTCTTGCACACTAATACAACGCAGGGCATTTTACATTACGAGCGTTACTCATTTCGTTGTTTGCATACAATAGCATATTGTGGCAATTAGTACACGTGACGTTTCATTCTTTGAAATAATAACATCCGTATTTACAGTCTTAAGAGGTGTTGAATAACACGTTCAACTATACATATGCATTTGCAAGTGCTCTTTTTTTTTTGTTAATTATTGGTGCTAATGATGCGCGTATATGTTCTACTGTGTCGTATAATTAGGATCGCAAGTGTACAGTTTCTTAGCGTATTCGTAGACATTATTTTTTTCTCAGATATTTATAGCTAATAATGTGCTCTACCAGAGCTAATCCACGCATTTACAAGTAAAGTTTTTGGCAATTATCACGTAAACTAACCGCCGAAAACTTTAAATGGAAAAGTTGTTCAGAACGGCCACCTTGACAACTTATTTCAAGGTCATGGAAATCGGATCCCCCTATTCCGAATAATTACCGCGTGCTGTACTATTGTACTTCTTTGCATTTGCAAATTACTTAATAATAAGATATTGAATCCGGATGTAACACCTGTTACAATTTGTTAAAATTTGCAAATACTTCGTCTCTGTAGGCGTTTATCGTGCGAGCATCGTGCGCCGTAGGAGATCAATTAAAATGGAATACCTGTCAATGTTCACGAATTACGGTAATCTATTCGATAAGACGCAATTTGCGTATTCGTGGAAAATTTTTCGGCGATAAACCGTGTCCTCTTGTGATATCGTATTAATGTACTTGTAAAGAGTAATGTATTTGTAAAGAGCACTTGTGAAGCTAAAAACGCGACAAATTAAGGCTTTGTTTCCAAACACGGTTATCCGAATCGAATCTCTTTATCAGTCATTCGCGAAATCGGCTTCTCGTCGTTCCGCCGAAGTTCTGCGACGTCACGTGAAAAAAAAAAAGATTAATACGTATAATCTTGTCTGACACCTCACCTATATCGATAAGAATTTCATATTCGCGGGGAACGATTTGGCCTGGAATTTCAGACGATCGTATTGCGCGCCGATTGATTAGCGATAAAGAACTTGTAGTGATAAGAATTGTACAAATTAAACGGTCATTAATTACGGCTCGATTCGGAGAGATTTTTCAGAAAATTACATTTTCCGATGACAGCCGAAGACAAACAACGCGCACGTCCAACGTATGAACGCAATTCGTGGTTACATGCTTTCCATTTCTCTTTCGGAACGAGATTAAACAAAGTTAAAGTACTTATAATTATTGTAAAAACGTATATATGTATACTTTGCTTCTAGATTCGCCATGGGGAAAGGAAACAAGGAACAAGCAGCCATAGAAAATCCGATGCAGGAATTCAGTAGCAGGTATTTCCATTGCCATTATATGGGATAAGGGACACAATTACTGTGGGGCTGCCAATTACCGAGCTTATAGTAATTGTACTCATTTTGATGTACCACTGAACCTTTCTTTTGCTCCGTTCCGAAATCTACAAGAGGTCGGCCCTTGCGTCGTCAGATGAGGGGAGGGAGCACCGATTGAGGGGAAACAATTACCCTCTCTCGGCCAGTACCGGAGTAGTCACGTGACATTGTGACACATGCGTGACAGAGACGAAACGCGTCACGTGACTGTGAAGTGTGGAGAATAGCGCGGTAGAAGGGGAAGTTAGAGTGGGGGAACAAGTCCTGATCTGGCGACACTGAGACTATCTGCACGTGTAATTCTAACATCGTTATCTCTTGGGACTTGAATTTAGAGTTGCTTCCCTCAAATCATTTACATCACACTCATTTCAAAGTAACCCATTCGATACATGAACCATGTCATCCAGTATACGTACGCGCACAGTGCACACATTGTTACTTATCAAGCGTGCCGAGAATCATACCAATAGCCTCAATACTTGCTTCGGAGAAGAATTCAAGTTAAGTGATTTATGTACCAAGTCATCTGCGGAAATCTTTGTTTCCTTTATCAGACATGATTGATGGAACCTGATAAAACGCAACCAAAAAATTTAGACGCCAATGTACTATTATCGGGCGCCTCGTCATGTGTATTCTATCATCTTTTTTTCAAGAATCTGTCAATTCGACTTTGATGGACGTGCTGATTGATACACGTGAAGTGATAGATAATTGGCATATGAGGGAGACGACTCTCACACTTTTCAGCACGTTTGCAGTTTTTCTCTGTACATTTCAATACCAATAAAAAAAAACATTGCGTTTCTCATTTAAAAGGATATACATATGTATAGTAGAAAAAGTGTTTGAAGTGTACGTTCGGTAATATAACAAAGAATAGTATTTTCCAGCCGATATATGTCCCTGGCCAGACCCGTGTATTGGACATATATCGAGTAGACACTGTACTCGAGAAAAACGATTTTATGAGCATTTAATTAATTATCTTGATGTTTAAGGGCCCCGGGTAATTTTTTTTTATTAATTGAAACAATCCTGGAGGGTGCCGTAAGAAAAATTCAAAAGTCGAAAATAAGGGCCGCCCTAGAGACCACACTAAAAAAAGTTTAATATTATTTTACATTAAGGCCCCTTGTCAGCCCTTGAAGCGTCGCAAACATTAAGAGATCGATACATATAAGCAATAACGTACTGTTTCTTTTGTTTTCAGTACCAAGATAGCCTCTGTTGAAATTGGAGCATTCAACGAGAAAGATGAATTGTACAATCCTTTCGAGCATCGTGATAAGAAAAATACCAACTCGTAAGTTGTTATTTCTACACTTTTTAAATTGAACTGTATTCCTTTTCTGGTGTACCTTTTACAAATCCTTTATACCACGTAATAAAACTTGCGTTGGAATATTTTTTGGTAGTTTCCATCGTTCGCAAAATATTTCACCATTTACAGTTAAATGTAACTTGCCCGCTAATAGGCATGTTGATCAGCTCCGACCTGCCATGTATGGCAAACCTTAATCGGTAAATATTATGTTTAGCGGACCCCGCTCCAATGTCGTTGACCGTGATATATGTTGTCAAGGACGTCATTTTGAACAACATCGCTCGGTCTGTTAGTTTCCAAGATAATCGCAAAGAACAATTAAGTACAGAATGAACTAGAACTCGTCTATTGTTTTCAAGAAACAGTTCCCGTTTCATCCACAAACCCACTTAATTTTTTGCGGTTATCTCGAAAAAGTTGTTCAAAATAACGTCTTTAACAGCATATGTCATGGTCAAGGTCATTGGAGCTGGATCCGCTAAACATAATATTTACCATTGAGACATATCATAATTGATGGGTGATAGCTGGTCTTTACTTAATACAATAACATGTATATGAGAGATATACGATTATGTTACAGCGATATCGGAGCGCTGGCACATTTACTCAAATCCTCCCTGGGCACAGGAATTCTCGCAATGCCGAACGCGATTCGAAATGGCGGCCTTTTGTTCGGTGGTATCGGGACAATAATAATTGGGTTCATATGCGCTCATTGTGTCCACATACTGGTCCGTTCGTCCCACGTGCTCTGCAAGAGGACGAAAACACCTAAGATGACGTACGCCGAGACAGCTGAAGCTGCATTCCTTTATGGACCGAAACCAGTCAGACCTTTCGCGAACATCAGTCGAATATTTGTAAAAGCCGCATTGTGTGCCACTTACGTAGGTGGTGCATGCGTTTACGTGGTCTTCATCGCGACCTCGATCGAGCAGGTAAGATCTCCTTGCTCGATTCTATCCTCTTTGTTCTCGAGTGTGACGTGTTTCGCCTCGCACGAGTTCAACCTTCGACTGTACGAAATCAGTCGCTTAACTTGTCGTTGTCAATGACAACCTTGTACGTGTTGAAAGTTCATGTTTTCGATTAACAGTCATTCAAAGGTCAATGTTTTAGTCGTTCAAATGGTTATTTTTAACCAAAAACATTTGACGAGTAATTTTAACTCTTATGCCGCAACCTTTAAAATTTTTGTTACAACAGTTGGGGTCTCTGTTTGTAACTAAATTCGTTATCGTTCGGATTTCAGGTGGTGAACTATAACAGCTGCATGGAAATATCATCGCGCTACTATATAATCGCATTGTTGCCAGCGGTGTTACTCTTGGGACAAATACGAAATCTTAAATACATGGTGCCGATTTCCATGGTTGCCAATATCTGCATGATGGCCGGCTTTGCAATAACCCTGTACTACATTTTCAGAGACATTCAACTGACGTCGCATGTTAAACTGATCTCATCGGCTACACAGTTGCCGACATTTTTCGCTACAGTAATATTTGCGATAGAAGGTATCGGCGTTGTAAGTACCCTCCTATTTATGATCTATTATATTTTTCGCAAAATTGACGGTCAGGGAAGGATGTTTTAATCTTCTATAATGGCCTTGATCTTGACATACATATGTTGTCAAGAACACTTTCTCGAATAACTCAAAAGGTTTTAGCCGTCGCTGGTTTCCTATTAAAAAGTTATTAATGAAAGAAGTTCAGAACTTATTTTTTTACGTAGCATTACTCCCTGGCCGGTTGTACTATGATTTTTCGCACACCCTGTATTTCACGTTACAGAGAATTTTAATGGTTAACATTAATTTTGCACAGGTGATGCCTGTGGAAAATAGCATGCGGAATCCTGAACACTTTCTTGGATGTCCGAGCGTTCTAAATATAACGATGACTATAGTGGTGGCCCTTTATGCTGTATTGGGTATATTCGGTTATTTAGCGTACGGTGAAGACGTAAAGGCAAGCATCACGCTAAGTTTACCAATAGAAGAAGTGTAAGTCGAAAGTAAAAGGAATTTTACCATTAATTATTTTGTTACAAGAAATTATTATTTAATTTAATTATTTTGCTACGACAAAGAACGAACAACATATTTTCTAGCTAATTATACAATTTCTATCAGTATGAATTCTAACAGTATAGATCTAATTTATAACCAAGTACTTCGCTTGCATAGTTTCCGGACTTTTTCAATTTTTACATAATTATCGTTCCATGGCAATCAAGATATTTTAACGAAGGAAATTTTACAGTTTAGGGCAAGCCGTGAAAATACTCATCGCTGTGGCTGTTCTATTCACCTATGGTCTCCAGTACTTTGTTCCGATGGAGATCATGTGGGCTTCGATAAAAGATAAATGCAGTCACAAATACCAAGGCTTATGTGAAACACTATTGAGGGCATTCATGGTTATATTCACAGGTAAGTCATCGTTCCGTGATATCCATTTGACACTGTTGAAGTGGAGTATCTATGAAAGAAGATCTTAACCAGAGATCGAAAAAGTTGTACAAGTTTTTGATAAGTTTTATTTAAGACATGGGCACTACAACTATTTTGGGAAACGTTCTTATGTTATTAATTCCGATGGATGTTAGAATTGCTACAGCGAACTCGATCTTTTCCCAATGACCGAATTTACCCTTTAGGACAGAGGAGGGCCTCCGTCCCTCCTTCTGCACCCCAACCCAAAAACCTCTGCTATTTTTTTTGTGGAGGTAATCTCTATTACGGAAACCCCGGTTAGGTGGGACTTCCCTCAGCTCGTAAATCCTCCAGGCCCGTCCCTAAGCTCCTGGGGGCCCCGTGATCCGCGCGCGCATTTCGAACCGGGTACCCCCGCTTTATCATTCCATCCCTCAGAGAGAGGGCGCTCCCTCCCCCTCCGAACCTGCCCTGTTTAAGACCGTCTCGCAAGGGACGACGTGGTGACCTCCCTCCTAACGAGGCTGCCCAGTTGCTCGCAAAAGGAGGTAAACCCCTGCCAGGCCCTCTCATCGTCGACGATCGTCTCGACGATCACCAGGAGCGAGAAGTCCTGGCCCATCGCGTGTCGCATCATTCCTCAACAGTAGGACGTTCCTCAACAGTATGCTGCGTCGTGTCACGCGACTCGCCGCAGTTGTGACACTACGCCCCCTCTTCCCTACCGATGCGACACAGGTAGTGACCGAAAGACCCGTCCACGGTCATCACCTGTATCACTCGGTAGGTTACTGTACGCCCCGCCCTGCGACTCCGTCGGTGGAAGAACCGCAGGACGGTGCTACCCATCATCCTCTGTCCGTGTGAGCCGCTCCGCCCACTTCCGGTACCCGCGCCCCTAGGAGCGAAATATATTATCAAGGTCATCATTCTGAACAATTTTTGGTGAATGTTACTCTTAGGGGAGGCAGCTCGGATGACCTTGACCTCGATATATGTTGCCAAGGTCAACATTAGAACCTTTCTCTATACATCTACGCGTCGCTCGGATTTAGTTTCCGAGATAATTGCAAAACACTTAAATTTAGGTTACAAATACACTTCATTCTCGTAGAAGCTGTAACCGAACAGTAATTAAAATATGCATATACAGGATCTCGAAAAGAAGAACCTCGAGAATGTATGTCAAGGTCAAGGTCATTCGAGCTGCCTCCTCTAAACGTAGGATTTGTTAATGCAACAACTATATTCGCAATAGCGACTTTATATCGACCATAAATAAAAGTTAGATTGCCAACACATTGAAAAGTCGAAACACCAGTTCGATAAATATTAAGCCATAGATTCTCAACGAGCCGACCAAGTATGAGTCACTTAACGATGAGTCATACGGTTAGAGAACTATGCGTTTACATACCATGTACATACATTACATATGTAACAGGCATTTTCCTGACACGCTGCCGCTACCAATCTAACTCGTTCTCCTCTCTATTTCTCTTTGGCAAGTAGCATGCGTGACTGGAACACTGATCCTAGACCGGTAGTAGTAAGAAAAATAATTGTGTTTTGATATCACAGAAATGTTGAAACATTCAATTTCACTTATTATCACTGACAGAAACAATTTATTCCGTGTACGGACGATTTGATTTGAAATATTATGTGTTTGGGCTTATGTCGAACGGGGAAACCTAATCAATCGATAGGTGATAATATCATTATGATAACGTTAATAATAAATATAATTGGGTTTAGTTAGCAAATGTCAATACGCTGTGCAATACAATGTTACCTCTGATGCTGAGTCACGACCATTTCGAACGTCGTGTGCCTCCTTCAGACAACAATGTAAGCGCAACAAAATGTTTGTTACAATTCATAATGCTGCCACGGGAACATTATCAATCGGAATGCGCCAGGAATCGGATAAGTTAGACAGTGTCAGTATTGAAACATTTTCTTTGAAGTTTACCAACAAACTTTATTTGTGGCTTTCGACGACGCATATACTCGAAACTGCTTCGAGGATTCTGGTGTACTCCTAAACTCCTATGCCTCGTCTGTGCTTATACAAAGAATACACGACAGTGGTGCCTCTTGCGGCAAATCTGCAATACTTGTTACCAATTAGTTCTCGAGTCTACCGCTAGGTAATGTGGTCCTTAAATTACTGGACGTACTATGTGCGATAACACGGTTACCGACGCGCAATTCACATTAAAAGTAAACATTTACATTCTATTTTAATACAATCATTTTATGTAGGAATCAACAATAAAAAAATAAAGATAATACAATGAAAAGACGTATCTGCGTATATAATTATTGAGCCCTCAATCTTATCCGAACGCCCGACTTGTCGTTGAGTTATACTACTGAATTTCAAAATTGTTCGAATTTTCGTGCCACCCCTTTTACTGATCTGGTCTGTCATTGACTTATACTACTGAATTTTGTGCCATCTCCTTCGATACCATATTCTCCTAATACAAAGTTCGGTATTTCAATGAGATAATCTTTTGAAAAATCATTATTCATACATCTATTAGGGGAAGGTCACGAAAAGCTCGAGAAACAGATGAATTTACAATTATTTCAGCTTAGGAAACGATGTTTTAATTCGGTCATATGTAGTTTCCTAATTACAATATCTCGTTCCTGATTTAATTTTATCCCAGTCCAAAAAAGAAAAACAATACTAACAACTAGAACAATGTTGCAATTTTTTAAATAACAATTGTATTCTTTCTTGTTACAGTCGTCGTGGCGTTGCTGGTTCCGAAACTGGAGCCATTCATTTCTTTGGTCGGTGCAGTATTTTTCTCCGTGCTCGGAATCAGCATTCCAGCAATCGTAGAAACAATATCTTGCTGGGAGGGCCACTTGGGTGCGTACAAATGGAGACTCTGGAAAAACTCCATGCTTCTGGTGTTCTCGCTGTTCGCGTTAATATTCGGCTCATGGATCTCCATAGTGGACATAATAGATCTTTATCGCAAGTGAGGTCTGAAACGTATTTGTCCACGCGTAGAAAGACTTGCGTTCAACATCGTGGCTTCCATACAACGAGGGAATCATCGAGACCAGAATTCGTTAAACGGTTTCGTAACATTCGTGCAGCAAACGTGACATTGTGCTTACTATCGTCGTGACTCGGAGACGTGGAACCATAGGCGTAGCTGGGGAAGGGGGAGTACATGGCCCTCTAATTGTATGGAAAAAATATGGGCGTAGGCAGGGATTTTTTCTAGAAAAATTTCTAAGTTGTCGACTCTAATTTGCCCCCCTCCCCCCTCTTAGGCAAATTCCTAGCTACGCCCATGCGTGGAGCATTTACTTAAGAAGTCTTCCATGTACATTTTGTATTTATTTTTACTGTCTACTTAGGCGTTTTTTTTTGCAAGCGCGTGTAATGTTACAACTAGTTTGATTATTATTAAATTAATTCGAGTATCATTGACTCTCGCATCGCTCAGTATTCTTTTCACATGAACATCGCATGAACTTCATTGGAATGTCTAAGAAGGTGTAACAACGTTAGTGTTAAGTATAGGAAATAGTTAATATACGTAAAAAGTGCAATTGGAAATATGTAAAATTTTCATCGACAAAGGACAACGACAATGAAAAATAAATAAATTTTGTTATTGGATTAGTTGTGGTCTCCTGGTCCCACACCGATATAGACCCGCATTATGTTAAACTCCTCGGCGACCGAGGCGACCGAGTTTTAGTGACTTACGGGTTTCTTGTCATTGCCATTTTGATGTCTTCCACTTTATGTAGTAGAGTTCACGCGTTGAAATCTCTCGAACACATGTACGGGCCGTCGCGGTGGCCTCCGCGATCCGTTGTACAAATCTAAGTTTGACGATATTAATATTGATTCGGCCATAGACTGCGTTGGTTCTACTTTGTGCTGCGTCCCGTTATATAAAAATAGACCGACGAGAATCATATAGATCCCAACTACAATAGGCAATTGTTGTAAAAACGTAGCAAGTTGTATCAACCGTGTCGTTTGATACGGGAACGCTGCTAATTCAAGCGATGGTGTGGCTCCCTGTAAAGTATTCATTAAGTGAGTAACTTGATACAATTTTGAAAAATATATTAGGAATGTATGTTTTAGCCGTGACTTTCGCGTAATTTCTATTGTAATAGGACAAAATACTGTACTTAGACATGTATAAATATGATTTGATTAAATGAAACGATCATCAAAGATAATTAACGACACGAAACAATTTAAGAAAAATAAAATATTTTGAAGATTTTTATTTGTTTTTTACTTTTCCATTGAAATTTACTAATATAGATTTGAATAGATTAATATAGATTTATAGATATAGATTATAGAATATAGATAGAATTATAGATATGTTATTTATATGTATAGATTAATATAGATTTGAAAACGTATTTATATTTGCGAAAAAGATTAATCATAATTGTTAGCCAATGTAAAACTTCTTCGACGTTCGAACACATGGACTTCAATACTACAATTTTCAAAGTTACGTATCTCAAAATGATAAGTTTTGCACGGCGATCGTTGTTTACCCAGGCCTGTAATATACATATATGTAACTTAACAAAAGTCCTTACACTCGAACACCACAATAAAGGAAAAATGCCTTCGCTGACGTTTGAGAGAAGGTCCACTGGGTGTTTGGACAACTTTATGTTTAATTGTGTGTTCTTTCGTCCCGAGAGCGGAAATCCAGTGTTCGGTTCGATGATAATATACGTCGAATGAAGCTTTTCATCGGGTTTCAAGCCGTGAGCATATTTCAAAAGAGTTGGGTCACCGTGAAGAAAATGTGGTTCTGAAAATATTATAGGAGCTTGCTGGAAAGTATAAGAAATCAAATGAACCAATTAAAAATGATATCAATTCACAGATGATATGCACAGATAATTTACCAATTTAAATTTCACAAGTTGATTAATATGTAATAAAAATAAATTATAAAATTAAGTACCTGGCATTCAGACCCATCTAGCAAGCCCTGTTGAAGACATTCTACTTTATTATCTTTTACTGGACAGTAACACTGTGTACTGTTTAAAAACCATACGCGTTCTTGCATACTATATTTCGATCCTTTTATACCATGTATGATAACGTCTCTATCGTAGTCAATCTCCAAGCTCCTGCCGTTTGAATAATACAAACGTTAGAAATACGTGTTACATACAAATGTGCTTACTATTAATAAAAAGATGTAGTCTAAATGTAGATAATATGGTACATCAAGTAATGTAAGCTGAAGGTAATAGCGTGTAATTATAATCGTGTATGACTAAATGTGTTTGTATAGGGTTAAAACTTGCAAAAATGACCCTGAACAAATTTTTTCTCCTGTAACTACCTTCACTTTTTTTATATACTACAACTTTTGTTTGAAGAGTTTTTTCGTACGTACAAAATTGAACGGTCTAACAACCTGCAATAGTCCGGTAAAAATGTTGTCACGAAAGGTAGTGGTTTTATCAATGGCGGCCAATTGAGGGTATCTGTACCTCTTACTATATTGCATGACTCAGAGTTCCAAAGTGTTAGTACCCTTTTTCCCATAAAAGATGTTGTGTCACCTAGTAGAGTTAGATCCTTCACGCCTCTGTTGACAGTGTATGGTCCACGAGGGGTGTCGTTTACCTAATAGATACAGAAACCTAGTATCACTATATTTAATATATAGTGAATCCGCGTTATGTGTCAGCAGCTCGGGTGTCTTGTCGTGGCTCGGGGCACTGTTCTTTGATGAAGTTCCGAACGTAGAAAAGGACGGCGATAATAGTCTACCGCCATTTACAGCTCGCCGCGGTCGGTAAACACGTTGTAATTCCTGTCTCCTTTGAATTATCTGTCAAAGTCACAGCGGGGAAATACTGCCGACGAGACCCTACTATTCTTTGATGGAGTGCCGAACGCAGAGAAGGACAGCGAAACTCGAGAACTTCTTTATTATTCATTATTTTTTTATGTGATTTTCACCAGCATATTCGTGGCATTTTTCTTATTAAAACGAAACCGAATATGATACGATTCCGATGATATTTACTTGTGTAATGAACGATGAAAGTTACTTTCCATTACATTTATATTAACGGAAAATTAGTGTAAATGTGATCCGAATCGTATCGTGTTTGGTACTAGAATAACGCCCTGTAGAAACTTACTACTTATGCTTTTACTTACTGTTTCTCTTATGGTTTACCTTTTGGAACATACTCAGCAGATAGACCCCTTCTTTGTCAGTTTCTCTTATGACTGGTGGCCGTCGATTTTGCATCGTCTGACATATGAGACTCAACTCAGGAAACTTCTTTGCATTGCATGTAAGTTTAACTCCATTAAACAGTATATCCGTAGCCCGAGCTTTTAAAAATATGCTGCTGCTATTTAAAAATAACTTTGGTATGTGGTTTCCGTACTTTTCCATGAAATTAGACGGTAGAGATGATAACTGAGAAAACATACTGGATATTGTTATCTTGCTGATAATACGAAATTAAAATGTTTGTATTAACAATATAATGGGAAGCCCATTTTCGCCAAAACAAATTCTAAACTGGCAAAATGATGATTTAACACCCCCCACCCTAATTTCGCATGGACTACAACATATTTCATTTAGAACAAAATCGACGGTAGTGTTTCTAACTAGAGAAAGGCACCACATTATTTTTTGCCTTGATTTGGAATAGATTTTATGTATGTTTATTAATACATAAAATTGAAATGACCAGGAAAATGACATTGTTGGCAATCCTACGTTTTACTCACCGTCATTAAGGTGCCCACGTATGCTGGATTTAGTATCGTGACTTTTTCACGATTTGAAACGTTCACGCTTTTACGTCTGTTGAAAGTGTACATTGTTCTTGTTATGTATGTGATTTCGTCCATTTCTTCGTTAACGTCCTGAACGTATCTCTGCATATTCTCCCTTTTTGTATAGAAAACGTACATTTTTATTAAAAGGTCAACCCCATTTTTGGAATTGAAAATAGAGCATATGTATATTTCGTTCTTACTCGTACACGTAGGGGCCATGCTCAACTAAATTCGGATATTCTCCGCGCATCACTTCATCGGGATTGGTAACATTAAATAAATAACATGATAAGGTTAAAGGTGCAAGTGTTGTGTATGCTACGTAACCGGGTGTCCCTTCTGCAAGCGGTAGATACTGCAAATTGTTTTTTGACGATTTGTATTAAATGACGTTTAAGTAACAATTACATATGAGATATGAACGATACTTACTTGTTGTATTTTGACCTTTATAAACGATGTTATGTATTGTTCGATAGAAAGAGTTAAACCAAATACTATTAGTATGCCTCCAAATACACTGGTGAAAATCATTGTTTGATTAGTGTTATCACAAAGAAATTAGTAACATTTGTCGTTAGTGAATTTTTTCGCAATAATCGAAGTCGGTTATCAACCGTTCTCGTAATTTGTTTAACGTGGACTATGGGTAAATTTTATGTACGTTATTGTTACTCTTTTCTTCGTTTTAATAATCGCGATACACCAATGCATCCGTATACGGCGGTTGCTCCACAGTCTGTGGACTTTCATTCGTGCAGCTAACGATACTTATTGTTTAATATTTTCATGCAGATCTGTAGATTGACGTAAAAGCATACACGCTCATATTAATTCTTTATAACTTTGATTATATCATTGAAATAAATCTGAAACTATAAAGATGCAAATCATTTCTCGGATATTATTCCTTTTATGCGATCAATATTTTACATATTAACATATTAATATATTCGAGATCCTATATTTCTACTCGCGTTTTATAACCCACTTAAACAATAGTGGAATTACTTGTCTGTACAATATTAACCAATAATAAACAAATCAAATAAAATTAATTCTAAAAATGCGTAATCGATATATGGTAAAATTTGAATATTACTGTGACACATAATAATAATTAATAACAAGATGCTTAAACTATCATCATATTTTTTACTAAATAATAACCATCGTAAAATTTATTGTTACTCCTATTACCAAATCGCCATTACCAAAGAACAAGTAAGGTGTTCGGCAATTCACTTTTTCAGTCGTGTTTTATTTATAAAGGTACATGGGTATACATTTCATTTTATGATTATGGCAGTAATAACTGACTCTGAGTAGTTGCGTGTGACATCAACAGTATAAAAGTAGTCTAAACAGCTGCTATTAGAGGCAGTGGCATTTTGACCGTTCACTCCTCACAACAAAACAGACATAGAAAAAAAAAAATGGAAGAAAGAATATTAAAGATAAACCTCCTGTCTTGCGTATACTCTAACTTATGATATCTAAAACACTTTTTTAATGCTAAATGTGCCTCCTTAACACGTTTGATTTGAAATGATCGAAACGAAGAAGTCGGATAAGTCCCGGAGAAAAGGCACTATACGTCTATTCAATATAGTATTTCGACCCTCGATCGTACAAAGTACTACGGTACAAATCATTGTGTTTTATATCTCCACGTGGTAAACATTTTTTCGTTACGACGTAGTAAAAATTCTTGTGGAGCCCGCTAAAAGAAAAATTTCAGATCGCCGATAGCGCTCTGGAGGCTGCACGTTGCCATAAATTTATGATCATTGCGAACGGTCAGAACTTGATGAATTAACGCGTTTAATACCTGACGCTCCTTCCTAGTGAGAACAAAGTAATCTAGATCAAACGGAAAACAACTTTAATTGCACCTCCGTGTTGAATAGAATTTAATTGCATCTTCGCGTTAACTATCGCTAATTTGCGATCAGAAACGATAGACGAACATTATAAAGTAACAATCCTCGTGCACAGGATAATACGGAACCGAGTACAGTGTCTACTCGATATATGTTCAAAACACGGGTCTGGCCAGAGACATATATCGGCCAGAGGATACTATTCTTTGATACACTGCCGAACGTAGAAAAGAACAGTAAGAATTGGATCATATTTGGTATCATTTTCATTAGAAAAAGGTCACGAATGTGTTGGTGAAAGTCCCATAAAAAAATAATGAAAAATAAAGAAGTTTTGTTATTGGATTAGTAGTGGTCTCACACCGATATACCCGACCCGTATTATGTTTACACTTCTCGTCAGTGGGGGTAGTTCTGGGTCTTTTATCGGCTAGGTTTATAGGACATATATCGAGTAAAGACCGTAAATCTATCAGTATTTTACATTTGTAAATACTGAAAGTGGCAGTACTTCTTTCGTAATTGTCCAGTACAAAATTTTTAAAGGATAGATACTTTCGAACAACTGAAGTAAATAATGTGTCATATTTTGCATTGAATATGCAACTCCTGCGAATAATTGTTGAACGATTGAATTAGAGTTATGACGTGTTCAGTGTGAAAATGTAAGCGTGATTTTACAGCCAGTGAACCAATAAAAATAATTTAAAAAATTGTTGAGTTTTCACTTTTCTTAGGAATGAACGTCTGCTTGTGAATTTCATAACAGATTACGTGTCCCCCAGTCAGTCAGGCTATGTAACAAATTTCGCGTTGCAATTAAAGTTGCAATTAAATTCAGCGGTTAGTGCATAGAACTCGAGGTGCAAGTTTTTGCTCGGCGTTCCATCGCGAAGTTAATCTAACTACGTATAACCACGTGAAAAGAGTTTTCGTAATTATGTAAGACAGGCCGGCATTTTCATCTTTCTGTTTTCCTTTTCTCGTCGCTGCATTAATTAAACCGCTATAAACAACAGTACCTCGTCGCGCACGAGCACACGAACAGTTTTTCTTTCAAAATTACATGCAAAGTTTTCTCTTTTTTATTCCTTTTTCCTTCGCCCCTTCATTTTTTCCTTGTAACAATCGCAACTATTGTCGATTAAATTCTATATTGCACTAGCTATAATTATATAAAATATATAATCTAACGGTAGGCTTAGCTTTTTTTTTCTCTTTTGAAGTATACCCTTTTAGGCACAGTCATTCCGGAAATAGTTTGGATTCGAACAGAAGCCGGAAGTGGTGGTCTGTATGTATGTGAGGAAGCAGGAGGCACGGCAGTCGGCTGTAACAGTCGGTCTCGTACAGACTATTTTGTGGTTCTATTTTATAGACGAAAGGAAACGCTGTAAAAGCGATCTCAACGAAGTCACTGGAAGAAACAGTTTGTTCACAATGCAGGGGTTCTTCTGTGGTCAGACACTTGACAAACGAAGAACATCATTCGACAATACTGCACTCTATCGTTTCGCGTACAAACAAAGAAAGTGTATATACAATTATTGTCGCCTAAAATTTGATTAATATTCGAAAAAAAAAAACGAGAAGAGTTCTTCCTTTTGTCTTTCTCTACGAATCGTGTGATCGTCAATCGAATCTACAACAACTGGAAGAAAAGTCCGAGAATGATTAGAATTAATGTACGCTTCGTAACATACACGGTTTGTATAAACACTCGTGCATTATGCGTCGTGTATGAACAGAATCTTACGCATCCCTGGTTAAGTACATGCAGATACTTCAGGTACCAACGAGAAATGTAACGAAAAAACAGTAATTCAAAGAAAGAAAGAAAGAGAGAGAGAGAGAGAGAGAGAAACAAAAGATTTAATTGCCCTAAATTGTTTCGAAATATAAACATTTGCGCTGCATGCATCGGTAATATTTTCAACACTTACACTATACCACAGTGAAAACTACACGTTCGGTATTAGAAATTGATAATGCGGCTAATAATATGTTGCCTCCAAAGATAAACTTCGAGTTTCACTTATAGAAAACTAAGCAGAAAAAAAAAGGAAAAAAATCACATGATCGAAATATACTCTTAACTTTAATACGCTTTATATGTGGCTGGTATAATCATCCAATAATAAATGATTTTAACAATATAAAATATTCGTATACTTCTATTTTAAACAAACATCTTAGTCGAATAGGTTTCAGCAAATAATTTCCTACAATCGCAACAATCGTTTTAGCATTATTCAAGAAAGGAAACAATTACTTCGAAACAGTGAATTCTCCAGACGTTGGTACAAAGTGATAAAAAAAGAAAAAAAATACGATAGCATTGAGAACAAACCTGTACATCGAATAGCGGATACTGCTAATGATTAAAAATGGCGGGAAGCTAGCTATGTAGGAACGTATACTATTAAGTATAATCACATTTAAATACTGACGCAATAGTGGAGTTCCTTACCATATAATCAATATCGCGTCAATACCTAAATATTTTATGAATAACGTATGTCTTAATTCAGATACATACATGCGGGACGCACAGTAGTACTTCCACGAATCCCGTCGAGTTTCTTATTTTCCTGATATGTTGCATAATGCGAAAAATATTGTTCTCTGTTCCGCTCTAACGGCGACGGCAAACAAATATCTTTGTTCACTGATAACGGGGCACGAGGTTCGATACCGAGGCAAAAAGAAAAAAACAAAATCTTCGTCGGCGGCTTTCAAAGAACTACGTCACTCTCACCGATGTTTGTACATACAACGAGCATACTACTGTGCATCTCTCCTTAATAAATCAGTACATATTCATTACAATCACAATATGCATGACATCCTATGCAAAAAGTTCTGGTCGAAGTGGAGTGGAGAACTTGTACTATGGTAAGACACGAATCGATGGTACATATTGACAGGGGGGATAATTCTAGCTGCATAATCCCGAAGGATCGACAAGTCCGCGCGCAATCAGCTCCGCCGTCGCTGGGTCGCCGGCCTGTTTGCCGCTCGAGTGCTGCGGAGGAGTTTGCTGCGCGTGAGGTTCGAAATGGGAACGAACGTGAAACATAAATTCAGCCTTATCCGTGAAATCTGTACGGCACATCAGGCAGAAATGCCTTTCCGAGGCGTACGGTTGCGGCGGCGCCGCGGATCCCGGGAAATACGGTGCTGCGTGTTGCGGTGGAGCCGACGCTTCCAAATGGGATCTACGAAAAAAAGCATTTGCAAACAATCAAACACAATACAGAACACCGAAATCATACAACACGATCTCGACACTTTCGAAAGAAAAATTACCGAGCATGCTGCATCCATTCTTCTCTCGTAGCCAGTGCTCGACCACACAATTCGCACGCCCAACTGACTGGCTCCTCTTTTAGCTTGTGTATAGTATCCGGACGAGACTGTTGTTGTTGTTGTTGTTGTTGCTGCTGCTGCTGCTGTTGTTGCTGTTGTTGGGCCTGCTGTTGTTGTTGCTGTTGCTGGGCCTGTTGCTGTTGTTGATCCGAATTCGGTACAGTCGGCGTAGAAAGCGGCGCTACCCCCGGTCTGTGTCTAAGTTTGTTCATATGAATAACTAGCTTATCCCTACGCGCAAACGCTTTTCCTGTAAAGCGATAAAAATCGTAAGTCCAACGAAATTTCAACGCATAGATTAGCTGAAATGTATCAAAATATACTGACCACAAACTTCGCAGGAGTACGGCTTCTCTCCGGTATGAATACGCATATGAATAACAAGTTTGTCTTTACGGGCCAGTCCTTTGCCGCAAACGGTGCAAGCGAACGCTTTAGTCGCGGGTTCACCCGTATTAGTAGCTTTAGACGCAAATCCCGGACGAGAAGGTACATTGTTTGTCGTTCTTAAAGGCTGGTTCACCGACGGAGCCCTGCTCCCGAATTGCTGATCCATCGCGCCAGGAAACGGGGCCATCACTCCGCCAGGGCGCATCGCTGCGGAGTAATCTGGAGACCTATTTAAAGTTCATTCGATGGCGATAACGTTTTCATTGTACAAGTTTTAATAACTTCGCGAGTGATCTCAATTTACTCACCACGTTCCAATCGAACGAAGCACCCGCACACCGTCGTCGTAGCCAAGGCCATCGTCGGGCAACGTGAACGTAGGATTAGGAGTTTGAGGTGTTGCAGGCGGGCCGGGTCCTGCGAGTCTCGCTTGTGCAGCTTGTTGTGCCATGTGTTGCTGCACTGCAGCATGGGCCACCGCGTGCGCCTCTACATAAGCGGATCGCTGCTGTTGCTGCTGGCTACCATTAGACATCTTGTCTTTGTCCGCGCCCTATTAATCGTTTATTCCTTCTTACATCGTACCGTCTACACCGACGTCTCGGCTACAGTTTACAGAGCAACTCGGCGAACACGCTCCGAGGTATATTATTAGAATTATATTCCACGGGTTACGTTACCTCTGTTACACGGACAAACGTAACATCTCCACCCCTGTTATCTAATCGTTGCAACTGAATGCACAAATCAATCAAAATTGGATTTTAAAACTCTGTCTGGCAAATGTTGAAATGAAACTAATTCGAAACATATATCCCGTGCCGCATAGTCAGATACAATAAACAAGAGATATATGATAACAAAGGTGAACAAGTTACACGGTGAAGTTAAATTTGCAGAAACTAGCATCGAGAAAACATTTCGCGAAAGTTTGTGTCACTCTGTACACGTAAGTTTCGTAACTGTGCTACAATTGGAATTAGCATTCATCCGTAATCAGGGAGTACAACGAGTTACGGTTAAGGAGAGATAACGTTTTTCATTTCAAGTACCGTTTCTAAAAACACGAGATTTAAATGGTCAATTAGCTTCGGGTACGATGAACGTTGAAATTACAAGAAAAAAAAAAAAAAGAAAAGAAGCTTTTTCATTGGAATTTTTTTTTTTAAACGTGGACAGAATCACATTCGCGGCACAATCGAGCGAAACAAAAATAACAGTCTGAGAACAATAGTAACAGCGTTTGCTGCGTGTGTGTGTGTGTGTAGCCTCTCTTGTAATGCATCGCTGTTGCTACAAAATCGTGGCCCTACACCAGCGAACAATATTTCGCGATATTTCTATCAACTCGCGAACAAAAGCGTAACGGCTTCGGAGCCAATATGGGAAAACGATTAATCACGGGGACAGAAGCGAGCGGAGCGCGCACGAAGGCGCATTCTGTGCCAAATATCTGTTAACGATAATCGATATTTAGGAGAAACAGAGCATCGCGGATTCACACTCCGCGGAAAAAAACTTGTGCGCTTCTCGAAACTGATCGTGGACCACGAACATGTTTTGCGGAAGAATTTCCTGCAATTACAACCGCAAACGTAAATCGGTGTAAACAACCGGTCGTGTACAGCAAAATCGTTTGCACAACGAAATTCTATTTACAAGCCTCCGATAATGGTCGTGCGAGCTGCCGCGATCGAACGAGTTCGTTCGACGAGTAAAAAATTGGTGAAACGTTCCAGAAACTTTCCGGAAACGAGCGAAACAAACGATAAATTCATCCACGTGACGATCGATCGCAGAGGCGACGTATCGCCGCATCGAAGATCATCGTATCGCCGGGAAACATCACGGAAGCCTGTATCGCCGGAGACAACGAATACATAAAAGACAAGAACTTTCGAAGAAGCCGAAAAGATCTTTCGAAGCAGACTCCTCCGTCAAGGTCCTCCTGGAGAGAACGATGACCGAAAAGAGAGACAAAGGAAGACAGACAGACAGACAGAGGGAGATGGAGAGGGGCGAGAGAGAGAAAGAGCGAGCGCGCAAGCGAGAGGGAGAGAGACAGAGAGAGAGAGAGAGAGAGAGAGAGAGAGAGAGAGAGGGGTAGAGCGAGAGACGGGTCGAAGGGAAGGGAAGAAGGGTCGGGTGGAGGAACACGGAGATAGAAGGAGCTCGGCGTACAAAGCCAGACACGATCATTCCCACAGATGACGGGAAAAGTTATCGGGCTATTTTTGCGCTCACATACCTACACTTTGACAGGATGCAGACGAAGAGGAAAAACGCAACCTCCAATTAACAGGGACGGTCGGACGTCCTGGAGGAACGCGATATCACTGACGATGTCACAAGCGATTGTACAGCACGTCACTTTGTCCTGGTTCCCATGGCTGTGGTGATCGCCGAACTGGGTGAAAAAAATCGGGACTACAAGGGTCCGGTTCGTCTGGGTGATCCGGCTGGTTCGCGATGCACACCGGGACACCGATTCGCGGTCCGGCTAGGTTCGACCGGCCTTTTCAGGAGGATTATTGGCCGGCACGCGCGCTCTTTCTTTTCGCGACGCCACGAAAGAATCTCGCGTTTTACGGGGCAACCGGAGTGTGTCCCGTGGAGCTAGCCGCCGATTCCCGGCGCGGGAGGATGTAAGGACAAAGAGACGAAAAAACCGCCTGGCGGGCAAGCAGAGGGGATAGCCGCGAGAGAGAGGGAGACACAGGGATGGAAGGAGAGCAGGGAGCCGGGGTAACTCTGAGAGAGCAAGAGAGCGCGAAGAGAGAGAGAGAGAGAGAGAGAGAGAGAGAGAGAGAGAGAGAGAGAGAGAGACAGAGAAAGACGAGGGTACACGAGGGAAGAACAGAGCTAGCCAATCACGGGAAAGGGGGAGAAGGAGAC
Source organism: Halictus rubicundus (assembly GCF_050948215.1). NCBI lineage: Eukaryota > Metazoa > Arthropoda > Insecta > Hymenoptera > Halictidae > Halictus > Halictus rubicundus. The sequence continues at coordinate 5,499,322 of NC_135166.1, forward strand.
ACGGCTAAGAAAGCAGAGACAGAAAGAGACGAAATAGCCGGTGACACACGAATGCAGCGCGGCGTAACGATATCGAGTGGAGGTCCCCGCGGAATGCACCGTGGTGGCGCAGCCGGGCCTTCGAGCGAGGGAAAAACAGTGATACCGCCGGGCCAACAAAACGGTGTAGACAGAGATGGACCCCAGAATCAGGAAGAGGGAACGTGCTTGGCAACGGCTATGCAGAGAAATCGTCGCGTAATCGTTCGTACACGATGCACGAGGTTACCGGGTTTACAATGACGAAGGAGCAAGGTCGACGGCGACAGGGTGGCACGGCCACTGAATGACACTGAACCGAAAAGGAAGAGAAAAAAAGAAGGAATGAATAAAGGATCAGGAGAAGCGATACGGTGGACGAGACACAGCGCGGTGCAACGATATCGAATGGTGATCCCCGCGGAACGTATCGCGGCCAGCGCGACGTCGAGAGCGAGAGGGAGAAAGGGGAAACCGGGGGAGGGGGGAGGGGGATAGGGGGATAAAGGGTGGATCGGCAAGGAGGGCCCGACGAAGGGAGAAAAGGAAGGAAGGAAAGAAAGATAGGGAAGCCCTAGAGAGACAGGTATGCGCGCGAAGAGACCGTGTATACCTTGCGTCTCGTGTACACAGACTACCGTGTGACTCGGCTGCCGGATACACACAATGACGGAAGAGAACAGCGTAACAGTAGTCGACGGCGGCGTCGGCGGCGGCGGCGGCGGTGGCGGCGACGGCGGCGGCGGCAGCGGCAGCGGCGCTCTGCAGTGCGTCGGCCCGCTGACCTTGACACTGACATTGACTGAGCGAGCGAGAGAGACGAAACGGGGGACGTGCATATCGTCCGACGATACGCGCGATTAACCGAAACTAAACGCGAGACGATACATCGCGTCGGGAGTCCTATGAACGGGCAAGGGACGAGACAGTCGGAAAGAGATAGAAGGAGAGAAAGAGAGACAGAGACAGAGACAGAGAGAGAGAGAGAGAGAGAGAGATATAAAAAGAGAGCCTGCTCGAGGCTCTTTGCTCGACCCGGTCCCCTCGTCGGATTGAACGCGGGATCAACGATGAACCGGGGTAACGAGAGACTTCGTCGAGACCGTTTACGACGTTTATTCGAAAGTCTAGAAACAGGTTTTCAGAGATGCAGACCTGTGGCTCGGCTCCTCGTTGCACCTGTGCCCGGGACAAGAAGATCCAAGGGGTCAACCAGAAGGGGTGGGGATCGAACGATCTTGGATTGGGGAGCGACGAGACACTTGGAGCGAGAGAGAAAAATGGAAATGCTGTGAGAAGGAGGGAACAGCTTAAAAGGTGAGAGAAGAGGTGAGCAGTGAGACGAAGAGAGAGAGAGAGAGAGAGAGAGAGAGGAGGAGTGAAAGAGGGAGAAAGAGAGAGAGAACGCGAGTCTCGATGGTATTGAAGGAAAGGGAAAGAAAGAGGGGACTAGGCGAGACGTCGAAGAAAAGGAGAACTGACTTTCGCTTTCTGTGCGCGACGCAGCCTAGCCGCGGAGCGTCGATCAATAGCGCCGCGACGGTTGCACACACACATACGTGCATGCACGGATATAAACCTACCATTCTCGGTGTGCTCTCGCATAATCCGTCTCTCTCTCTCTCTCACTCATTCTTGCCCTATCTAGTCATCCGTGGTGGTTATCTGTATATTACCCCCTCCATCCGTTGTCTCGACCGATGAGTCGCGTGTGTGAGGGTGAAATTATTGGGATCACGCTTCGTTGGACAACGGAGGGGTAGAGAGCGACAGAGAGGACCAAGGACCTCCAGCTACCGATCAGTAACGCCCCTTGTCCGTTCTGTCCTTGTTGCTTCTATTTCGCGGGCTTATCGCCTCCTTTTCTCGTCCTCGTGTTCGCCGCTTATCGAGCACCTACTACGAGCGGGATCAACGCGAGAAGGAAGGTAGAACGGAAACGCATAGGTGGTACACGACACGAGCGCGTGTCGCGTAAAGGGCTTTTTACGCGGGGCTCGAAATGTGGAACTCGTGTCGGCCACCCATTCGACGCATAAACTCACTTTAACGCGTCGTGTCGGAAATTGCCGCGCGAGTTTATGAGCTTGTAAAGAGTCACACCGGTACTTCCTAGGATACATACGAGCGACTCGGATAACCTGGTTCCTCGGCTATACGTGTCCGGCTTGTATGACGATAAATTCCTCCTCTGCCACCCGCTTCACCGCCCCGTCCGACCGAAACCAAAAAAAGAAAAATGAGCAACCTCACCGTATCGCGATACGCGCGCAGCTTTATGTCAGGACTTTTAATGCACCTTTATTAAGCGCCGCTGTCGCCTCCATTTGTACCGCACTTGTTCCCAGTCGTAAAGCACGTGGCTTCGCGGAGTTTAAACGTGTCTGATGTCTCGTGAAATCAATTAGAAGCAAATAAACTGGTACCCCCGTAAACAGTTCGCGCTATGAATTGCACGTCCGCCACTATATTTAGCGGTAAGCTTATGAATAATTTCACTGTCCCTTGGTTATCGAATGTTTCAATCGTATTATTCAAATGGAATATATGCATATACTCGCTCGGAATAATTGGCGAATTTACATTCAGCGCTGCGCATAATTGGATTCTTGAGGTGCGATGCAAACAAGAAACATTGGAAAATTCAATTACCTTCGCGCGCGCATCTTTTATTTGTTTTATCGCACGTCGCACCGTTACATATAATATTCAATTTTTTAATCTCACAAATATGACTGGCGAGTTATATTCGTGTACGAGCTTCAATAGAGAACGTATCTGTTATGTTATTTTATATTTGCCGCCTATTCAATAAATTTTACTGTTTATTTCTATAGTACTTAGAAGTTTGCGTTGCAATTAACACCTACGTACTATAACTTTTATATACAAGGACCGGATTGACTGTAAATTCCCTGTTTATTCGGGAAAGTAATAGCTTGAGAACGTTTGATTTAAGAGCATATTTATAGAAATTTGTATCGCACACATCGGTAAAATTGATGCTGTATAGATATTTTTACAATATACGATAAAATAATGGCCACATTAAAAATTGTATATATTTGATAAAAACGAAATATATATTATTTATTTAATAGGTTTAGCAACAACGTATATCGCGTAACAATTCATTGATATCCCTCCTTTTTATTTTTGCTCATTTATGCAATACGAAAGGAATGTTCGAAATCTTGAAAATTGTTGGTTTTCCAGACGTGTAAAATAAAGTGTTAACCTTTTTTCCATTAAATTATAACGGCTAAACTAACAAATCGATGAAAATAAGTTTTTAAATGCTTCTAGTGAAAACATACGAGAACCTAATAAAAATTATTTCAGTTGAAAAAGATTTTTTTTTCACCATTTATTATGCAATTGTTTTAAATAAATGTAATGTTTTCATAGCAGGGGAAAATTTAAAAATTTGGGAGAAAATTAGAATGTAGTCCAAATTTCCTCTTTACGGACCGTTTTTAAAAATGCAAACATTTTGAAATTGGCGAAATGAAAATTATTTTAAATGAACGCTACACCACGATATATGTTCCGCCTCGTACGGCCAATGCATGACGCGAAGCGCGGTACGAGCAGCGACCGGCGGTTATACCTGCCGTTTATATACCATGTTTGCGACTGCACAGGATTTAATACCGTTGTAAATTATTGTGAAAACTCACTCTTTGACGATAACATTGATTGGTGGAAGCGTTTACTACCACTGTTTCATTGGAAAATGATGCGATAGAGTAAATAGCATTAGAGTAAATGCTAATGAAAATATATAAAATGAACACAAATTATTCTGCTAGTAATAAAAATATAGCAAAAATAAATTTCCACTCACCTGGTTCACTGATGCAGCAAGGTGCTTCAAACTATCCGCATAATTTTTTAACACTGTGTCCGTGGTCATGCAGCTCACACGAAACTCATAAAACATATCCAGTTTATACACGCATCTCTGGCAGATATTATTTGGTAGTCCATCTTCTTTAGTTATCTGCAATTGATTAAATATTTCAGTGTGTTGCTGGTAAAAAAAGAGGCGAAATATCATTTCGTTCCTACTTATCATATACTTGTTAGTGCTTTATTTTTAATCGATTATCATTATTCCAGTTTATCATCAACTATTACTACATTATTTTATTTTTAATTATGTGTTGTTTTATTCAGCATTTGAAACTCAAAAATTCTTTCACGTTGACAAATGAAACATAAACATGTATATTAATAAATAGTACGCATCATAAATATTTATTGCACAAGGGCCCCCTCTTTGACATAGATGAATGGGAACAAAAGAATTACTCCAAAGTGTTAAAAAATGTAAATACACAAAATACAATATTTTTGTTAAGAAATTTTATGAGAAACATTAATTCTTTATATAATTCTGGATAAGTGAGCATAATTCTTCCAGACACGTCTTTGTCCAACACCAAAGAAAATACTGGGAACATTGTGTATATTGTTCCATACGCCACCATTAAAAATCCCTGATACAGAGATACTGACGATAAATAAACAACAGCAGAAGATACAGTTTGCATAGTTGAAATGAATTGAATTGACTTAAAGCAGCGGATCGTTTGTAACTTCTTCGCCCATACACCAGTAAAAGAATTTCAAAATGTACAACAGCATGCACGAAATTGAATGTAGCTTTATTGTATAAAAATAAATTTAAAATGTACTATTTATCGTAGTATAACTTGAAATAAAAATGGCATAAGTCCCAAAACATAGGTTTTAAGCCACTATTCCAGAAATTTCCAAAATAGTAAACCAGGTTGCATAATACAAAAATACATTCAGCATTCATACAAAACTAGGTGAATATTAATTTATCAGAAAGTTAAATATTAATTTTATTCGATTAAAATCTCAAATCTTATACGGGCATGCAATATAAATAACACAATAAGTTTTATATAACGTTAACAAGCATGGGTTTAAATTTAAATGCCTATCAATACGCCTTTATAGTAAGTCTGTACTATATTCCGAATTTCAGTCCCTTTCATTAAAACTTTAATACATTATAGTACAAAACACGTTACTAATCCTTGAACAGTTGCATTTATAGCAATATGAGGTATATGTATTTACATTTCTGTAACTAATAATAATGGTGAAAATATTGGTGCTATGAAGGATTGATTTCTGCATTGATTATATAAATGTATAATACAGATTAGTAGAATTCAAACCGAATGGAAAGATTATTAGTAGCACCAGAATGAAAGTATTTGACTCACCACAGTAGGTATACAGGAACGTATTTTGAATAGTAAAGCCCTTTGCTCGCCTTCTTTATCGAAGATTTGGAGTTGGTGATTGCTCTTCAGTGCACAAAGTCTGCACAACTCGGCGAAATTGAAATCTTCGTTCATAGCCATTACCTCAAATCGCGGTTAAACACAAGCGTTCAATGATTGGATAGGTTACGTCGACCGTGACCGTACTTCTTCCCGTAATTCTTTTCCTTATTATAGGTCACCGTCGGCGCAACACAAACTTACTATTGGCTGGAATATGTTAGCAAACAAAAATTGATTCAGTACCGACGAATTTGAACAAATACGAATCCTTAACAAAACTAAACTAAGAATCATTTGATCAAGACATTTGTAGCCTTCCCTGTCGCTACTGTTGTCCAGCATGAACGATGCCTGGCTCCACATTGCGCGACATGCAACCTAATCTACAAGGGACCGAATGAATTAATAAAACAACGTATCTGTCGGTAAAACAGTTGAACGTAGTGAAAATGAAGTATACGGAATATTCAGTTCTTGCTAATACGACTAAATTTGCGAAGTATCGGTAACATTAGGCGCGACACTGAAATGGTACGGGGGCTTTTTGGACCCCCTGAGGCCAAGATAAAAATGCCCATAAGATGCAATATTTATAGTGATCTTAAAAGCCTGTGCTGCTTACAAGTAGCGGATAATGTCGAACTAATAGTTGCGCACTTGGAATTTTCGTTAGTATTGTATAGTAGAATGTAAGACTTGCCAGATGTATGATTTAGGATTTAGAATCACATTTCAATTGGAAATCAAGACATAAGTCATTAATTTACTCTATTTATTACTTGGTCAACTTATTGTAAGACATAAAAAGTGCAGTTGAACGATGCTGGTATTTGATAGCGAACTAAGTGTTTGTAATTATCATCGTAATAATGACAGTCCATCGAAGGCTTCTTCTAGTTCTTCCCTCAGCCCAAAAACGGCTAATGTGAGAATTGCTCTATTCCGGCCCCAAGATTCACGAACGGCATGCGTCCCAATTGCTGTGTACTTTACTTCTTCTTTAAGATATTTTAAATGCTTGTGATCATATCCCTTTAAGATTATTATTGTTTTTCTGTTATTACAGAATAGGTTAGATGTATTATGTGCATTTCACAATTTCCCTTATTCGTAGCATAAGATTAACCCTCGTATGGCAGAACTAGAGTCCATTTTGAATCAGTATTATATATGTCCATTTCAATTCTAATTTTCTAGTAGCGAGGTTAAAGACGACCGCCTTGCGAGGGTTAAAGAACGAACAAACGTTTTTCAGAAATTCTGAAATCATTCGTACCCTTTTTGCATCCATACTTCAAGAAATTGAGATTTCACGTTATCCATATCCAAGATCGCAAAAAGTGCGATCAAACCTTGTGCTATCTAAAATTAATGACCTAAGAATATTTATTGTAACAATTGTAGTAGACATATCTGGTATTATTCTTACTAGTGCTGCTGCAGTTCCTTGATTCATTTGTATATCAGTATTTAAAACGGAGTAAAACAAATAATCTGATGGTCCAGCAAAAGATACGTCGTCGGTATTAAGTTTTTTGGGATTTTTGTAAAATTGATCTTTCTGTTTTTTTATCATTTTACCGGGTTTTCTATAATCGAATTATACCATCTATGAATTTTAATGATATTTTAAATTCTATTTAGAAGCTGGGTTCTTCCAATGTAATTAAAATCTGTTATAGTATATTATATATTATAATATATAATGCAATAAAAATAATCTGGTTATTTATAGTCTGTTACCGACAAATTGACTTGTACCTGTTTTTACATCTTTGTGCATTTTTATTCCGATATTTCATTATAGTACAAACTCTTTAAACTTGAAAGATGTAAATGAACAATAATTTCTTCCTGCATTTCAACATCGGGTCTTGTCATCAGCTAAATAAATGCAACAGAAATTTTAAAATGGGTAACGAAGTTTTCACAATTTTAAAATCTATTTCCGAAAGGCGATATTCTTAGAATAATACGAGTTTTTGTAATAATTTTATTACATAATTTACAGAATGTAATTTTGTAAGAACTTCGTTTGTTGATTTTAATTTGCAAATTAAAAAAGAGCGGTTAATTGAAATTTGAATATATCTAACCTAGAATAAGTCGATTACGGCATGAAGAAGGGAACTGCTTTATCATCTGCAGCACGTTTCATTTTAATCTCTTCGAAAACATTTCATTCTTGTTATTTATGACTCTATTTATTCCTCGTATTAATTTATTCGCAATGTTTATGATAGAATATGTAACACATGAAATCCAAAAGCAACATTTTATCATTCGTTATCGACTGAAGTGAAGTTAGGGGACACAGATATTGCATACTCGCAAACAGACTATATCGATAGTCCGGACAACCGGCAATTTCAGGGTAACAGTATAGTGTTTGGTACGTTTAGGTTAGGGCAACTATTTTCATAATTAAAAATATTCGTGGAAGATCTAAATGACATGTGATTAATACAGTATTTTTCGATGTTGATAGTGATTTATGTTCGAATGTGACGTTGCTGATAATAACTAAATTCTTTCGTGGGAAATCAGTGTATGTTGAGAAGCGAGGATTGTCACAATATCCACCAACTGTTCTGTCAAATGATTTTTATGCGACTTTGATAAGCAAAGGCGAGAATAAGGAAAGACTACCAGTGCACCTACGATTTATTTAATACCGCGAAAATGGCTGCAAATGAACCAGGTCTATCGTCATATTCCAGAGAAGACAACAACTGGAGAAAAGATTTAATTTTACAACTCCAAGAGAGAAATAGAAGACAAACATATTGTTTTGCCGATCTCATTAGTTTACGTAAGTTTTCATAATTTATATACTTTCATATGATCGTCTTTGTAAATGGAATGTCTGCTATGAAAAATTTAGAATGATATTAATCTATAGGCGCACATCATTTTTGTTGTTTATAATGTAAAAAAATACCAACTTCAGAATCTGTTATGTTTCTTTCATATTGCAGACAACAGACTGTTTGAAAATGCAAACACATTACGTGGTGAAAACATTCAATTAACAATAGCTAATGAAACTCTTCGTCGTAATACATCCGGTGGAACCCCTATGTCCAGTGGAAATGCAGATCTTGAAGCCCGCCTTTTGAAGCAGGCTGAGGAATTAGCAACATTGCATAGAAGAAAAGGGGAACATACGCAGCAAATAGTAGATCTTAATAATAAATTACAAGAAATGACAAAGGAACTACAAATGAAGGAAGCTGGGTATAGATTTTGTTGATATTTCTATGAATATTAAAGCAATGAATAGTCTCTATAACTATAATGCGAAAAATGCTTCTAATGCAGCATTAAAACAGTTACTAATATTTACAGCCTTGCTGAAACTATAGAGATCAACAAAAATTTACATACAGAAATAGTGAGTTGCCACAATAGAGAAAGAGAGTTGGAAGGTATTAATCAAATGCTGAAAGATGAACACCAGGCTCTGCAACTTGCTTTTGCATCTTTAGAGGAGAAACTTAGGAAAGCACAGGTATTTATTGGGCATGGATGAATTGTCTAAAACTGTTTACATTGAGCTTTGTTCTAATAAATTGAATTATGACCATTTTTAGGAAGAAAATCGTCAATTAATAGAACGCTTAATCAAGTATAAAACTCGAGACGCAGAGAAAGTGAATGAAGAAAATGATAATTTTTTGAAGTGAGTACTCATGTATATATATTTTTCTTCTTAGCTTTTTACTAATACATCTTCTTTCTTATAATTAACATTCTGTGTGTTCATATTTTTATATAATAATTGTAAATAGTGTGTCGTTTGTTTTTCTCTATTCCTGCTCATTTTCTTTTGTAGATTAGTACTTAATCTAGGTTTTAATTGTTGGAGTGTAAAGCAGTTAGAATATATGCTTGTAGATTTTAGTGTTGAAGTTAGTGTAGAATTTTAGTGTGGATGTGTAGTATTGAAATCTTTACTAATTTGACCTTTGAACAGTTTTCACTAACTTTATATAAAGCAATGAAAACATATAATGATGAAACTTGTTTAAGGATGTATATATTGTACTATAAAGTATAATGAAGTTTGTAGGAGAGATTTAAGAATTATTTGTCATGTTGCATTATCATCACTCTTATATTATAATTCATTATGAAGCTGATAAGCAAGTGATAAGAAGAACATGTGATTGATGTTATATAAATAGATTCAGGGTAAAAAATGAAATCTCGGCTTTATAAAAATTGGAGCCCATTTTATTATTTGTTGCATTATGCAATATAATTTTTGGTTTAATTAGCTTGCTGTGTCTTGTATTATTTTTGTGTCTGTATTGCATGCTTTTAAATTCATATGTTAAAGTTATAACATGATTACTGGTCAAAGAGTCTCATCATTTATATTTATATTTGTTTCATATATTTATTTATGTAAGATTCTTTTATCAGTGTTATCGTTTTATGTTATGCTTTTATCATGTTCCTTTAACAAAAGTAATATTTTGAGAATAATATTTTAGCAAGACGACCAACAACAATTCACAATTTACAATTCATTCTAATAAAATGTTTTGTGCTAAACTTTAATCATACGTTATTGTGAAACAATGACAAATTTTATACTATTTCCCTTGTTACTAATCTGATACAATGATGCATTAATTAAAAATCATAAATTTACGTTATTATTATTTTTTTTATACTAACTTGTGTTTTATGATTGATGGTATTTTTATGATGTATTTAAAAGTAGTTTTAAATTGTTGTGTGGATATTTTGACGGATGATTAGTTCAGTCTAATTGCGTCACATACCCATAATAAATTATTTCACAGTTGTGACATTTAAAAATTCACAATTTCATGTCTCATAGTCCATTTTCCATATAACTCAACACACATCGGTAATAATTGTTTAGACAACGTATACCGACAACGTTTGTTAATACTACTCATACAATGTTAAGATTTTCACAGAGATAAAAGAGAGAGAAACACGAGACTCTGTCGCTGTAGGGTTTTCCTGCACTAGCACATCACACTGCTTGACATTTTCGTTTCAGTGAGAGTTTTTCCAGTCCAACAGCCTTTTTGATGCATACCCTATCAAAGTTCGGGTAAGTCTTTTTAACAAGAGACGTGATAAAAATTACGCTTAACATACCATTTTGCAGCTTTTAGCGGTTCGCTAAACGTACCTGATTACGTATTTACACGCATCATTTTTATTTACGTTTGGTGTACAGCAGTGTGTCATATACTGTTACCAATAATGACGAATTAATGTTTACTGAAACATTATCTGTAAAAATGCTTAAAGGGCAGTTGTGCTTATCATTAAACGCATACACGGTATTGAAGCGAAGGTTCGAGCTCTTCAGTGTGGACGGTACTCATTACTTTAAGGAAAAAATGGTCCCCAACGCAGTCGACAGATTAGTGTCAGTAAAATTGTGTTTAAAATAAAAGAGCCATCACCTGGAATTTATTATGACTTCATACAAGTGACATAGTACAAAGAAGAATAGTAGGAAATCATGTGGTCTCCGAAATAAATAGCAAATGTAGCTCTTGTGTCCTGTAGGTACTTTAAAAGTATCATTTTTACGAGATACTTTATTAACTTAATTTAAAGTATTATTATAAAGTTACTATAGTTTGGGGCATAAAGGATGAAGCTATAGTACATTTAAAAATTGTTATGGCCTTGGTAGATAGGAATATCTCGGGTTTTCACATTCAGCTTAATGAGTATGACCGATTGCTGAAGTCTCGAGCTCTTCCATTCAATACGCTGTTCACATTAAAATGAATATTGCCATAACGATTGTCAAGCAGTCGGATAATGCAACTAATACGACACAACATCGACATTCCAATGAACAATTAATGAGTAACAGCAGCAAAGAGGCGGTCCCACTAATAGTTTTCTCTTGCATGAAGTATAACAATTGGATGATCCGTTCACAGACACCGACGTGTCATATGGGGTATTTATACGCGACGTGATGTCGGTATCGTTCACGATTTTTCTGTTGTTAATTTCTCTCGTGTCCGTTTGTTTTCCAGAAAGAGGCAAGCGAAGGTGCAAAAGGAGCTGGAGGACGCAGCTCGCGACACTCGACCCGTCAGTCCGGATCGTTCCAGTTTAAAAGAAGGAATCTTTAAGAGTCTTCCTACCGCTGTACCAACAAAAGTGTCCGCTACGTTTGTACGTTGACAAACTTTTAATTTATGACATATTTTATATATCCATATATACATAGAGATATATATATATATACGTATACGTTATGCTGTCGCTGTGGAAATTCTAGTACAAACGGTCCGTTGACTTGTTGTAACACAGAACTGCATGTTTTGTACGATTGAATAAGAAAAACTGTCGAGCGCGATGCGTGAACAACTAATCGAATTTGTATCGTGGAATTCACGCGAGTCTCTCTCTCTCGCTCTCTCTCTCACACACACTATCTCGCTCTCTTTCTGTTCTACACTATTATTATTAGCAGTTAGAGAGTAATTTCGGTCGAAGGAGGTAAAATCGCGAGTAGCTATACAATAGCTTTACGATAAACCTAATTTACGTAAGAGTTCAAATTTTAATACGGAGTTATTTTTATATGTACTGAAAAGAAATTGTTATTCCTACGGACTGCAGTCAATTAAGCTTTTTTCACAGGATGAAGTAAAAATTCGTAGATCGTTAACTATTTATTTTCATCTAGACGACGCGGATTTATGGTACCTATGACGTCTCTGGGATCATGTAATCATTTTCGCGACGTGATCGCTGGATAATTTATTTATTACTATAACTTATTGTTCAAACGCGACGTAATTCATACGTTCGTTCATTTCGGTACCGTGGCTTTAAATGAGTAAGCAACATTCCTGATTAAAAAGATTAGATTGACTGACGTACTATACATATTTTATTAAACCGCAGGGTGACGAAAGTATACGTTAAAGTTATACGCAAGAGTACTTATATATAATCTATATAAAGTATATAGGATCTTGTTGATACGTTTTTTGGACGATATTTCAGTATTTTTCATGGACATCAATGTAGCTTGTTAGTAAGGAATTGTATTTGTTTGTATTAAAGTATATACACCAGGACACGTGTCTTTTGGTTTAAGTTAATGTCTTGTACTTATTACGATGTTTGTGGGATTATAGTTGGTAGTCGAGTGCTTATTATTTTTCACGAGTCGTACACTTCTTCTCAGAGCATGGTACATTACTCGAGTATTAACGTATTCATCGCTGTACTGATTTATCGTTTAGTATTGCATTTATCAGATAATCTGTCATTCGTTATATTCCTGCTAACTATAATTAAGAGACACCTATTATTTGTAAGATATAAACTTTAATATACTATTTAAGTGCCACTTTAACTTAAGTATGCTTGTTTGGTGTTTACCATTATATCGATGTATTTAATACCTATTTATCTAAATATATATATATGCATATATACACATATGCATATATGCACATATATGTATATACATATACACAGTTTAGTCACAGTTGTTTTCAGTTCTCAAACTACTCGAGATCTAAAGAGAAACGATTATAAACATTGAAATACATTTTTCAGAAATATTGTATATTCTCTTTTGCCGTATTTTTCGAGCAGTCGACAACATGCATGTCTCCTTGATGTAATTTCGTTTAGACCACTCAGAGTTCAAAGTGTATTCACACGAAGCTGTTGGCACAATCTCAAAAAAAGAAAACTGAGTTCCACATGAAAAATACAGTGAAAATATAGAATAGAATATTGTCGATACGAGGTTTCTTTTTCGAAAGAGTTAATCGCGCGCCGTGCTCGATCATTATCCGCTTTATATTAAAATACTGCGGGGGCCGGAATGATCGAACACGTTTCACCGTTGCGTTTTTCGAACACGAATCCAACCGAAGCTAGACAATAATGGAAAAACACACGCGCCACGGTACGCCGAACGGCGCCCGTTCCCACAAAACCTCCATTGTGGATTTACTCGCAAATAAAGCCTCTTATGAAAAAATTTCATTCGAAATTTTCACCGTATTTTTTCATGTAGAAGCGCCTCGGTTTTCGTTGTACGTATCACCAGCCCCCGATGGTCGGCTGTACAAGCTTTCAAATCCTTTAGGCACGTAAAATATTTAGTTCGAACAAATGCAGACAAACCACGGGACACGCACGCACATATCCATACATACGTACACAGTATTAGTAGTTAATGTTTTGCAAAGAGGAAAATATTTGCATCATTAAAGTATTCTACATACGTAGCGCACATTACCCTCGAACCGCGGTCGATATACGGTCCGCGTAGGAAAATTCTAGACAGTACCGATTTATCGCAACATTTCGTGTGTTCTACTAACGATCATAACTATGCACGCAATACTTCACCGCCGCATTATCATCGCTATTTGTTGGTTCCCATTAACTCGTAAAATCTCCGGCGCATTTTTCCTAATGACCTCGAACGAGGTCGCCCGCCTGCGACGCAATATTAGCACAACGAATATCGTGAATCAACCACGTCGCTCGCGATAAAACATACAGAATAGTTGCAAAATTTTCCCTCCCACTCTCTGTCTCTCTCTCTCTCTCTCTCTCACTCACTCTCTATCTCTCTCTCTTTCTCTTTGGAAGCGAGTAGATCCGCGGCTCGCCTGAATTCTTAATTTCACTCCGGCCGGGTGTCCCCGGAAGTTATCGCGCGTGGAACTCCGGGCGGAAATTTTAATTCGATACGGCGGCGGTTGATACATTAACCGTTGCTTCCTGCATGCGCGAGTTTTTCAAAAGTTTATACGTCAAGCGTTTAATAACCCTTGCAGAACGCACACGACGGGGAAGTTTATGCGGCAAAGTGGTCTCCCGTCGAGAGGATCCTCGCCACCGGTGGAGCTGACAGGAAGGTGAAGCTCTGGAGCATTACAAAAGGTGATTAATTAAACAAAATCGTATCGTTAAAACAGTGACCCAGAATCGGACTGTTCCCGCGGCCCCGGGTACAACGCGCAATTAATCAACGATATCTCGAACCGCGACCCCCATTATGCGAGCGTCGCCTCCCTCGAGCCTCTAATCTATTTAGCGGCGGTCGTTATTACTCATAAGCATAATAACCGGCAATAGAATCGAATTATCAAACGTCTCGGCGTCGTGTCGTAATTCCCCCCGAACTTCTAAACAATTTGCCCCGTCGATCCTGAGGGATCCAGGATGATCGATAACCGAATTAAAACACCCCCTCCACTCTCTCCCTCGCCGCGCGATCGTTTGCCGATTCAATGTTAGCTCGAGATAATTCAATGGATAATCATTTTGTTGCGTTTAACGGGGGCCGGGCCGGGGCTCGGCAATAAAGTGATATGAAAGTCAGTTTCGAACTTCATTAAAACTTGCCATAATGAAGTAATTAAAACTTTGTTAGCATCCCCTCCGTCCCCGTTCATGAATACAAATACGCGGCGCCAGACATCTGGTTCTGTTACGGGGGGACGAAAGAAGGATTTACTCGGGGAACGGTTCGGCCGGAGGAATCAATTCGCCGGGATTGCTATAACGATCCGTTAGACGGATCATTCGTTACGACGTTTGGCTATTAGGCGTCTGTTCCAGTTTAATCGATCCGAGCGTTATTGTGCATAGCGCGGAGATAGCACGTTGCGTCTACGATTAACGTGTTACTGTAAATAATCTAGTAGACGATGATACGAACGCCATTGTTATAAATAATCTAGTAGCTCCCTAGGGAATATTAGGTAGAGCCAGCAGTCGGTTTGTAGGTGACACGCAACTTACGATCTATGTACAGTACTTTCTTCCTTTCCAGGAAATCAGGACATCATCCGCCTCGCATCTCAATTTGACACGATCACGGTACTATTTAAGAATGAAAATTATCGGGCACCTACAGACTGATCGAGGACAAGCGACCCTATATTTCTGGGTCCACAATTTCTTCCACGAAGTGCCATCTTTGATCTGCTAGATCTAGTAGAGCTAGAAGTCCAACCCTTGCCGTTCATTTTGTAGATCCTCGGCAACTGACGAGATCTCTGTGCCTGCCTGCCAAGTTATAAGCTGGCAAAGTCGTTTAGCGGGGCCGGCGGATGCACGCGTGTCGTGACGTCTCGCGAAAGGCTCTTTTCCACCCACTTAATGAAGTATGTTAACGAATCAACAGGTTACTTGGGTGGAATTCGCGCTCGCTATCGCACGGGCGAGCATAGAGCCCGCCTATTAAAGGCCTGCCCGGCTGGCAGAAACATTTTCCCCGGGTATATGGGGAAACGATCGCGCGCGTTATAACGTGCCTGAATGTAATCCCCTCGCCGCGTTGCAAATTGGATGAAACATCCGTCCTTATTGTACCGGTTATATCCGCTTAACTTGCCCTTTCCCGTGTCTCCTCGCGTGTTCGCCCTCACGGATCCACCCTTTTCTCAACACCGGCCTCCGACATTGTCTCCCGTCCTCCCCCTTTTCGAAATCTAGTTGCTCTCTCTCTCTCTTTCTCTCTCGTCGTTTCATCCGCCCCTATTGCACGTGCCCGGTTCGTTGACATTCCGCATTAAGCTAAATGAAATTTAATTTGGTCCGGCAGCTCCACCGGGGAAAAAAAGGATCGACAGTGTATACACGACCGCGTTAGACGAGATCGAGGTCCGAGCAATGCCATTGTGAATGATAAGAGCATCGGTGTTCTCTTTTTTTCTCGTCTTTTTTCGAGCTGTCCGTTTGATACGAAATATATTCGGTTTCAGGTGCGCCGGAGAGCAAAGGCATCCTCGTCGGCAGCAACGCGGGAGTGATGTCTGTCGATTTCGATTCAACGGGAACGCTGATCCTTGGGGCATCGAACGATTACGCCAGCCGGGTGTGGACTGTCAGCGATCTACGTCTAAAGGTGAATGACAAACTTTGCATGTTTCCTCGTTTCGCACGGAAATTTATCGATTTATCGAGCCCGCTCCGTCGCCCCGGAGTTAATACTCTCGGAATCTGTCCGAATATTTACCACAGCGTTAATCTTTCTATTCGCTGCGAAAAAAAAAAGAAAGAAGTGACGGGTGGAGATCCTAAAGGGGATGCTTTAATAGGTCAACCGGGAGATCTGAGAGCAGACGATTTTAAAGTAGTCCTTGTAATGTTTTAAAGATAAGAGAACTTTAACATTTTGCTGACCGGCGGTTCCGAGCCGAGACCAGCTCATGCAGTCAGAATCTTCATTTGAAGGTCGAAGCCTTAGGTTTTAACAATTTTAGCTTGAACTAGGAATAACTGTAAGCACCTACCTAAAGTATACTCCTAAATTAAGTGGACACCCTTTGGAAACTAATAAGTTTTTTTAAATTGGAAAAAATGACTTTAGTTCTTTTGGAGATTTTAGAAAGATTACTTTAATACTGCAGTATTCACTGCACCTGTATATGCAATGAGTAGACTGCGGATTTTATGCATTTATAGCAAAAATGGGTGGGTGTTATTTCAAACAATAAAGGATTAAAACAACTCAACACTGCCAATATATTTCTTACAATTTAAAGGAACTATTAAAGAAAGGAATAAATTCCTACTTGGCTCCTATGTCTTGCAATCAATGCAAACGATTTTTATTTTGCATAAAGATCCGCAGTCTAATAATGAGTGTATACACACAACGAGCAATATTACCTGCAGAGTTGTTAAATGTATATTCGCAACTCCCAAGCAACTATACTTCATAAAAGACCAATGATTAAACCCTTATGAGGTCCTCCCTAAAGTTCTGCATTTTTCTCAGATACCGTTAAGTATTGAAGACTATATCGAATGTTTTAAACAAGTTAAAGAAACTTGATATTTTCAATTATCGCGCGTTACAGTAGCGAAAGATAGTGTACGGAAATTTGTTTCGGGTCACGAGAGACCCCAGTTTACCGCGTTAACAGCGTTAACAGTCTTCAAGCCACCATCACTGATGGTATTAGCAAACTGATGTTGCTTTTAACTTCGTCAATTTTTGGAAGTGAATTTTGCGAACTTGTTGCTTGAAATAATTGATTTATAGCAAACTGATTTGGCCTTTAACTTCGTCAATTTTTGGAAGTATATTTCTCGAACTTGTCGCTTGAAATAATTGACGTATAGCAAACTGATTTGGCCTTTAACTTCGTCAATTTTTAGAAGTGAATTTCTCGAACTTGTCGCTTGAAATAATTGATGTATAGCAAACTGATTTGGCCTTTCACTTCGTCAATTTTTGGAAGTGAATTTTTCGAACTCATCGCTTGATGTAATTGATGTAACAGCAAACTGATTTTGCCTTTCACTTGGTCAATTTTTAGAAGTATATTTCTCGAACTTGTCGCTTGAAATAATTGACGTATAGCAAACTGATTTGGCCTTTAACTTCGTCAATTTTTAGAAGTGAATTTCTCGAACTTGTGGCTTGAAATAATTGACGTATAGCAAACTGATTTTGCCTTTCACTTGCTCAATTTTTAGAAGTATATTTCTCGAACTTGTCGCTTGAAATAATTGATGTATAGCAAACTGATTTTGCCCGTAACACTAGGTTTACGGAGCATTAAAAGTGAGTATTTTACATTACTTTATAAAAATGAGAAGAATGTGTCTATCCAAATTTTCAGCCATTTTTTAAATAATATATACCTAAGGAAATAAGTTTGTTGAGTAATTCCACGTAGATGGATCTTCACAATCTCAATAATCGTAAATTAATAATATTAGAATCCGTCATTTTGACGGGTCCCGTAAACCTGGTGTTAACTTCGTCAATTTTTAGAAGTGAATTTCTCGAACTTATGGCTTGAAATAATTGATGTATAGCAAACTGATTTTGCCTTTAACTTGGTCAATTTTTGGAAATGAATTTTTCGGAACTCACCGCTCGATATAATTGAAACGAACAGATTTGCACACTGATTTTGTCTCGAACTAATTTTTCGACCTCGTTGGAGCCACCGCGAAGAAACGCCAGCAACTGTGTAGTTTCTTTCCCTGTGAACTCGTTGTCTGCAGTTTCTAAAGCCCGGCCAAGCGGCGTTAGATCACCGCTGTCCAAAGTTAGTTCTCGGACTTAGGGCTGTTCTCTGGTCGGTTAGGCAGCGTGCACCGTTTTTGCAAGGAGGGTCCGAAGACAGATCGCGAGTCAACGGAGCACTTTCACCGCGGTGGTTTTACGTTAACGTTTATCGTTTAATTCCGTCCGGGGGGCGTGGTCGAACCGTCGGAGAAAGTTATAGTATTATTATCCGAAGAATTCATTTTGACGAGCGTTTACGTCTCGGCGTTAGTTCGGGTAATGGCGGTTTTACCGTGTACGGTACATTGAGCAAAAGCGGACGTGGTAGGAGGAGGAGGAGGAGGTGGAGGAAAAGAAAGAAAAAAAAAGGACGGAGAATTTGCATCGAGGAGGAGCAAGCGACCGAGAAAGCATGGTAACGAGGCGTACTTACTTTCCCGCCATGAAAATATGATTGGCTCCGCGGACACGTCGTAGGAAGTGTATAAACAGATGCCTCTCGCAAAACGCGCATTAAATTACAGGGTCATTTCGAGGCGAGGCGAGACGATCCGCGAATCTAGCGGCAGCACTAGAATATGAAATTTATCGTCACCTTCTTCCACGACCTATTACCGGCCGGTCCGTGTAAATCCGACAGCCAGGATCGTAAACCTAATGACGATTCGCAAGAAGCTCCACGGCTGGATATCGTTCCGTGAAATCACACGGGGACTCTTCTTCCTCTCCGTTTCGCTTTGGAAAAAAGCCCCCCCCTCTCTCTCTCTCTCTCTCTCTTCCTCTCTCTTTCGAGAGATGCTTTCTAGTTTCGTAATCTTCGACGGAAGAATAATACTGTCTCCTCTCGCCGATGATATCGATATTCCCTCATCTAAAGTTCGTCCCAGTTTTGTTCTTCTCCAATATCGGGAGGGGACGAAAAGTTTCGCGGTTGTCTTCCTCGCGGTAGCCGGCCTTTCTTTTTCCCTTTTGTGTTTCTTTCGGAAGACCACTCGCTCGATGCCGGAAAGTCATCGGAAGAAGAATTTTTTTCCTCCGTACAGGAAACGAAACTTTCCGGCCCCTTCTCGCGTACGGATGAACTTGAAGACGTGGCATGCGAAAGTGTAATCAACGGACGATCGATCGCTTCGGAGTGTTTATAGTTCTTGTAATTTACCAGTTTCTCAAAATCGGGAAGACGTTTCACGTCCCAGGTGAAAAGTCGAAATTCGTCTTGGCTCTCGGCGCGACGAGATCAGAAACGTGACGGGATAAAACAACCCCTCGACGATTGTTGCCAGACTTCAAAGGGAATCGGGTTCGAACGCCCGGAGTCTCCATAGTTCGTCGGTTTTACTATACTTTGAAACTGCTTCCGGTCTCCCGGCCTCGTTAAAATGTTACATCTGTAACGTCGCTGTTTTACTTTTGCCGTCGCCTGCTTATCCGTTTGTATATTTTATTGAATTTAATAGCGTCGTTCGCGGGGACGCGGAAATTCGATTCTAGTTTATGCGACCTGCATTTCTTGCACCCTGACTTTATGGGTACCGGCTTGTTGCTGCGATAAATATCAACGAGTGATCTATCGGTTTTTGCTCTGTCGCTGCTGGCCGAATGTATGCACAGAAGTTACGGTTTAATTCGTGGCTTTCGACTATGGGTGCCCCGCCATACGAAACGACTAATTAAAACAACTTTTTTTTGGAATCCGGAGAACGCTCGTGACCTTTCTGTTTACGATGGTACTGTTTCATAATGAAGTATTACGCTTTAATTAGTCCGGCCAGTAAAATTTCGAATACTTTCGCGTACCGTCATCGGCACTGAAAAGGATTTTTAATGCGCCCGAAGTGCCTTGTAAATTTTCTGAAATTTTATTGTAGCTGTTTTATCGTGTTCGGCATGGCAAATCGTGCTATAAAAGCGCGTGCATTTGCGGTTTGACTACTGTGTCATCTGCATCGCGAGCATATTGCTTAATTCTTACTATTTTTTTGGTCTATGAATAAATCTCTCTGGCGTTTAGGGGGAATATTATATTCGCGGAGAAAAACTAGCTCGAAGTTTTAAAAAGAAAATCGAATCGTGGTAATGGGAGACAGGAGACGTAAGAATTAGGCTATTTGTCACAAATCTCTCAAAAAGATTAATAAATCTGGCGTTTAGGGGGAATATTATATTCTCGGAGAAAAACAAGCTCGAATTTTTAAAAAGAAAATCGAATCGTGGTAATGGGAGACAGGAGACGTAAGAATGAGGCTTTTTTTTTACAAATCTCTCAAAAAAGATTAACAAATCTCTCTGGCATTTAGAGCGAATATTATATTCTAGGAGAAAAACAAGCAGGAATTTTTAAAAGGAAACTTAAATCGATACGTGGTAGTGGGAGACAGAAGACGTAAGAATGAGGCTTTTTTTTTACAAATCTCTCAAAAAAGATTAACAAATCTCTCTGGCATTTAGAGCGAATATTATATTCTAGGAGAAAAACAAGCAGGAATTTTTAAAAGGAAACTTAAATCGATACGTGGTAGTGGGAGACAGAAGACGTAAGAATGAGGCTTTTTTTTAAAAATCTCTCAAAAAAGATTAACAAATCTCTCTGGCATTTAGAGCGAATATTATATTCTAGGAGAAAAACAAGCAGGAATTTTTAAAAGGAAACTTAAATCGATACGTGGTAGTGGGAGACAGAAGACGTAAGAATGAGGCTTTTTTTTTACAAATCTCTCAAAAAAGATTAACAAATCTCTCTGGCATTTAGAGCGAATATTATATTCTAGGAGAAAAACAAGCAGGAATTTTTAAAAAGAAACTTAAATCGATACGTGGTAGTGGGAGACAGAAGACGTAAGAATGAGGCTTTTTTTTACAAATCTCTCAAAAAAGATTAACAAATCTCTCTGGCATTTAGAGCGAATATTATATTCTAGGAGAAAAACAAGCAGGAATTTTTAAAAGGAAACTTAAATCGATACGTGGTAGTGGGAGACAGAAAACGTAGGAATGAGGCTATTTTTCACAAATCTCTCAAAAAGATTAATAAATCTGGCGTTTAGGGGGAATATTATATTCTCGGAGAAAAACAAGCTCGAATTTTTAAAAAGAAAATCGAGTCGTGGTAATGGGAGACAGAAAACGTAAGAATAAGGCTATTTTTCAAAAATCTCTCAAAACCTGTAAGACCTGGAGTGTGAAAAATTCGTCCATGCTCTTTCAACACTACGTATTGTACATTTTATAAAAATAACAGGAATGTATCTATCCAAATTTTTAGCCATTCTTTCCACGATATAGAACCAGAGAAATAAATTCGTTGAATAATTCCTCACACATCTCACAATCTCAGTAATTGTAGATGAAAAATATTAGAACCCGTCATTTTGACAGGTAAATCTATTGTTAAACCGGCGTTCGACATTAAAACGAGTACGAATTTGTTGAAGCGGGGGCCGAGGGGCATAAGTTCGTTCGATCCAAACGCGCCATAAGATTGTCCAACGTGAAGCGTTCCATTCATGGGAAACAAGGTCGATATAATTTACAGTGGATCAATGTACACGTGTTCTATTCAACTTTACAACCGATACCGGTGACAGGGCCGAGTTAGAGGGGGGCGGGGAGGGGGCAGGCAGGCAGATTCACAACATCGTTACTTCGGTATAACTTACAATGCGAACAATGGGCAGAGCATGACAAGAAACGCGAGTGTTTGTAACCTCTATTGGAAGATCGTGTGGCAGTGGCTGAAAGATATGACGATTCCACAATGGTGGCCGACCAGGAAATCACTGAGAGCTTCGCCAGGGGAATCGATAGAGTGTCGGGACGTGAGAAATCCAAACGACTGGCGCCCTACTGCCGCGAAATTGAGTCCATTATCGCCCTGGCCAGGTACCCTCCAATACCATCCATATTCGTTTAACGCATCGTTTCCCTGCCAGGAGGGTGACAAACAAGGGTCCTGGCAAGAAATATAAAATTTAAGAACCTAGGTCAGTGGTGAAAGAAAAGCTCGGAATACAAAGAGAGAGAGAGAGAGAAAGAGAGAGGAATAAGCACCAGCGTAGTAGCGCAGGAGCCTCGGAAGGAAGGAAACTGTGAGACAAGGTAAGAGAAACAGATGATAACCCATGGCTTTCAATTCCACTGAATCTCTAGAAAGATCCCATTCTGTTTCCCTCCTCCTCGGGAAAACTGCCGTGGATGGCGAAAAAAAAAAAGGAAAGAAAAGGAAACGAGAAACGAGAAAATAGAGTAGCTACTCCTATGATTAAAGTAAAAACTTTATTCATGAATTCGGCCGCATCCGTTATACCTGCTTGAATAAAATCTATCCGCGAACGATTCCGCTTCCTAGAGGGCAATTCGTTTCGAACGAAAATATTGAAGTTCCGTAATTGCGGTCGCTCCTTTGCCGAACAATGAACTTTGAATAATCGACGCGAGAGGGAAAGAAAGGGAAAGAGAGAGCGAGAGTGCGCGAAGGCGTGGGAGGCAGGGCGTTTTATTTCCTCGCGGCCGCGGAAAAAGGGGAAACCGAATAAAGGGAAGCACAATTTACGGAACCGAGAAAGAGAGGCGGGAGAGCGCGTTGACACGGCCGCGATACCGCAGGCTTCGCCGACGGGAGTTGCCACGGTGAAACTGGCCCAGAACTGGCGAAGAAATTGATGAAGGGTTCCTGTTCCGAGAATAACGTCTGGGAAACGTTGTTACGCGGGCTCGGACGAAGTACCGGAGAATAAACATCAGCCGGAGAGAGAGTCTCGGTCGGTTCTCGCACCTTTCAACGTGAATAGCCCTCCGCTGGTGCCGGGGCTCGACTACTCGCGCAGCTCTCTCGAATCCATCGCAGTTTCGCGATGTTTCCCCCGCAAGTTTACGCCCCATTGGCCGCCAATCTTCGGAATAAAACTGTCGTCGCTGACCGCCGCGCCGTTGCGATTCCGAGCTGCCTTGCTGCTTCGAGAACGAGACGGCGAAAAAATACAAGGGAGCAACCGCCGCGCCGACGTCGTCGTCTGGCCAAGTCATCGGGAAAAGAACGCACGGACGAGGAGACGAGAGAAAAATGTGTGCACGCCGTGACAGCTCGAGGAGAAGAGAAACGGGAGCAACCTGGATCCTGAAGCGATCCTACCGCCAACTGCCACCGGTCGTACATAAGGGCCCAGAGATCTGTGGACGACGAATAATCACATTTAACACGCCCGCCGCCATCGGAACGATACGCGAACAATACTCCCGCCTCTCGGATCCGCGCGTTTCTCCCGCCCCGGATATATTACACATTGTATTCCGGAGGAACCTATAAACGGCGATATTACCGCACGCCGAGTTACCCACAATGAGCCTTACAATGCAACTTAGGGACCGGCGGCTATCGAGTACGTCATGAAATTGCCAAGCTGTAAAACCTAGCGACCCGACGCGGCCCGACGCGGCCCGGCAAGGCGCGCGCGATCTACTTCTTGCGCTTTCTGAATTTCCGCGCGTTGCCGCCGAGAACAGCCGGATTTTACTATGCGAGGCTATCGTGCTACTTTCACTTCATCGTTTTGCCGCGCCACTGCAGCCACAGCGAAAAAATCAAACTGTTCCGAACCGCGAACCGTTTCTGGAAGCTGCGCTGGACGGCTCAACCCTCGTTGCGCACTGCGCTACACCCGAGAAACTTTCTGTCCCAGTCGTAGAACCGATGATTCCTTGACGAGGTTAACACTAAACGTACCACCACCGGTCAAATGAACGGTTCTAGATTTTTTATTTGACAATTTTTGAAATTATAAAGATGCTTTAGAAATTATAAAGATCTTTAGTGGAGCACACATTGCAATAAGAACCGTGTAACGTCTAAATAAATTAAATCTTGCCATTTTTGTAAGGCAACATGTACCTGTTACATTTATAGCTCGGTACGTTTAGTGTTAAAGCTGAATGTTGCAGCATAAGAGAAAATTATACAGAAAGCAACAGGAACAATTTTTCGCCTTGAAAAATCTCGAGTCTGCTTCCGGGTTCTATTCTTAAAATTTTATGCATTATTCACTATAGATTTTATGATGCCAAATTCAAATTCGACGGATTTTACCGGAATTTGGAGAAAAAGGCGATTTAAGTGGAAAAATGTCTTAAAATCGCGACTTCTTTCACTTAAATACTTCATCCATTAAAGCTTCATCCAATTTCTCATTTTCATAGTTGATTTTCCAAACCTTGAGTCCAGAGAAAAATCTTTCCTAATCCTTCATTGATTAGAAGATTCATTCCAAGAAAACAGAACCGAGTGCGTTGTTATACTTTAGTAAAATGTACAATTTCACCAAAATAATTTTGGTATATAGATTTTATGATGCCAAATCCAAATTCGACGGATTTTACCGGAATTTGGAGAAAAAGGCGATTTAAGTGGAAAAATGTCTTAAAATCGCGACTTCTTCCACTTAAATACTTCATCCATTAAAGCTTCATCCAATTTCTCATTTTCATAGTTGATTTTCCAAACCTTGAGTCCAGAGAAAAATCTTTCCTAATCTTTCATTGATTAGAAGATTCATTCCAAGAAAACAGAACCGAGTGCGCTGTTATACTTCAGTAAAATGAATAATTTTATCAAAATAATTTGCGTGATATCTTGAATAATTATTGTATCCATAAGTAGTCGTACACAACCAATCTCATTCTCTGAAACTGTCCAGCATTCAACAATCTGAGACGCAAATTGAGGAAGTAGAAGATTTGAAATTCTTCAAAGAATAAAATAACCTCGGTCACGGATTAACTGTCGAATTAATTGAACTTTGCACAATCTTCGTGTCCACCGGCAATCCTCAAGTGAACGTACAGCATAACACAGTCTCGAGTGAAAGCAAGGCCACCTCACGTGCTTTCCGCAGACATTTTTATTCGGTACGAGGAAGCAGAGGAGACGGTAATTATCAGTTTGATGAAATTAAGCTCGAATCGCGTGTAACTCTTATTGAATCCCAGGGGGTGAGCTGCGGCGGTTGTCCAACGGCCGAGCGATCTCGTCTTTTATTGATTTATACTACCGGGCGATTACAAAATTGCCACCGCATTAACGTTCACTCCCCCCATCGACTTTGTTTAGTAATTTCATTTATGCACGCGCCGAGTAAACAACATCTGGAAAACGTTACGGTGTACGAATACTACGGTTTCCCTATAATATCATGGCCGCCGTGAATTTCAATTTACCGGGGAGCATGTTTCAGCGGTTGTACTGGGTGTATCGTCATACCCCGGGGTGAGTTGATTATTCATCGATATTCGTTAAGACTCGCGAAAGGCGGACTTTCCCATTCGCAATCCCATTAGGGGGCGTGTTAACCACTTCGCCATATATTATCCGTCGTGTACGTCTTATGCACCGCGTCAAGTAGGCGATTGCACCGAAAGGAATTACCGTTCTTGCACATCTCTCTGCTACGTTTTCCATTTCATCCCCATTTCAGCTTTATTTCCCTGAAAAACGACACTGCGATTTTTCAAAGCCTCGGGGTACAGCAATTGCAGCACTGCGAATGTAGAACGTTGTAAAAATTCCAGTTTTTCTGGACCAATTGTTACCTTCTGTACCATCTTTTTTATATGACAATAATTATCCAAAATATTCCGACAGATCGGCACTTAATACCAATTTAATCGATTTTAAACGTTTATGAGTCACAGCCGAGTATTTTTCAGAGAATTATCCAACAGTAATAACAATTTTAGACATGTACTAACACTGAAGCCTCAGGAACAGTCATTGAGAATTATACTGAAGTAAAAGATTAGAAAAAAAAAATATTGTTCCATCGTTTTCAATGTGTACAACTTATGGAGGGATGGAATCAATTTTTATTGAACTCCTGCTTCTCACAATCGATGCAGAACATCTTTATTTTCCACAAAGATCAGTCTAGTAAAGTATTAACAGAATAAAAATATTCGTTACCTCGATCAAAGAGTTTGCAGTATTATTCAAACAACAACGTAGCGTGCCCATTTGAATTTCTTTTGCTAATCATTTTTAAATCAGTTTTTTATTGTATTAATGCAGAAGCTGCCCAGGGGCGAATATCACGGTGCCCGTGATATCCCATGATGCTGTAACTATTATTATCATTATTATCATAATGAGATAACTTGGGCGAGGTTCATAATATGCGCAGTACGCTGTTTCGGTTAATTCGATTATAAGGGCGAACGTGTAACTCTGGGGACTTGTATATTGCGCAGATAAAAATTGACGCGGAAAACGGTTCTTTTAATTGCGCTCGCGCGATATTTTTTCATAAACGAAATGCAAAAATGAATATCATTGAAGGCGGCAACAATGCCCACGATATCCATTCGTTCGATTTTATTTAGACGTATTTCATTTTCAATTCAACCTTTGTGGAAATACGTTTTCCATGGAATTTTTCACACGCTTTTTTTTTGTGGCACCGTGTCTATTGTACATATGATACTTTTCCAGAGATGCCGCATTCGGGATTAATTTCATAAAAGTCTGACGAACATTTTCAATAACCGGAAATACTGCAGCGTTTTTTGGAGATCGCAAAACTGTGTATAATCCTGAATGTTAGAACTAGTTATGATTTGTAATTACAAAATAATAGAATAGAAATAGATTCTATCTGGAAAAATAATAGAATTTGTATCTTCTAGAATTTTTGAACCGTTTCAAATTTGCCAACCGAGCACAGTTACTTTCGAATTAGATACCTATTTAATTTGTGATTTTATTTGCCATTTTATATGGTATATAAAAAATAATAAATCAATTTTCATATTTTATAATTTTTTGATTGATTTAAATCTGTCAATAGAGTATAATTACTGTCAAGTTGGACACATATTTACTATGCGATTGCGATTAAGCTACCAAACAACATGTGAAATGTATCAGTATTAATGCCCGAGAGGCTTACTGCTGTTCTCAAGTGAACACCCGTGTTCGAGTGCCAATGATTCCTTTCTGGTACAACCTGTTACGGCGCATTGTACAGATCAGTAGGCTGTAACACGGATTCGAAATTTGCATCTGGTCTGTTTATGTTTTTGAGAAACACCTGGTACAGCGGGGACGGAAACTTTTGCAATTTCTGTGTTCCCGAGCGGTGTAAATGTTCTGGCTGTTGGCCAGGGACAACGTTTAATGAAATCAGCACGTTTGTATTGAATAACCCACGCGGAACAATGAACAACCTGTAGATATTTGGCCAGCTAACTATGTCTTGGAGGATGGCGGACGGTCACGCTCCGGTTTACTCGATTTCTGGAAGAACAACATTTTCACTTTAGAAAATTGCACCGTTTTTCAAGAAGTCGGGATCACGTATCGATAGAAGCGAGAGTTAAACCGAGAGTCCATTGTTTTCTAGGAAATAAATGGACGCGGTAACTGGTTCGCAGTTTGCAGACAGCAAATATATTTCAGAATTATTTTCTAACGATTCTTGAACTTTAAAATAAACGCATCGAATACGTACGCGAGCAAAGACATTCATTGTACCATAAATAATTTCAGTAATTGTAAAATAAAGAATCTAAACGTTTTACAAAAAGTTTTCACTGCAGCTAATTCCGAAGCATTCGAAATTTGGCAGTCTGAGTAATTTGAGGGATTATACCAAAAACTAAGCAGACATTGATCGATGGGCATAATTTGAGACATTTAATGGACTTCGGTTTGATTAAAAAGGAAAATTTAAGTGCAACGAAAAGACACGATGCTTGAACTAATTGAAGCTGTCACATGAACGTTGGTACATGTCGTATTCATAATTCTTAAAATATGGTAAATCGTTAACGCAGGAACAGGGGGAGATTGTATTGCTAACAAGCAGAATGAAAAGTGCAGGCTTCGCGCACTCTGCAGAGCAGAGAAGATTAATTGAAACTAATCTTCTCATGACATTTTGCGAGACCAGTTTCCGCTCATAGCATATTTACCGAGGCGAGTTGCGAACTTCTAAAGAGGAGTACACACCACTGTACCTCTCTGTTCGAAAATGAGAGCGTGTTTGGTAACTTGCCGGAGGAGGGCCGGAGCGGCCGAAGTGGCGGCAGAAAAATTGTTCATCGAATGTTAAGAATCGCTAACTGGGTGAAAGGTGAGATAGTGACCCCGAACTTTTGAATGGCCCGAGTGTACACACCGGATCGTCGAAACTGGGCCAGACTGTACAAGTCCTTTCTAAATACGACCGGGGGAAAAAAGAGTTAACAGGGGACAAAGTTGCGAGGAGTTAGCCCAGGTATATTCTTCCTTCAAACAAAGCAATTTCAGAGGAGCGGAATGAAGATTAAAAAGTCAAGCTCTCCTGATGTACTGAATTTATGACAATTTCTTTTCCTGGATCCTTCTTGTTTACCCTATTCGGGATTGTCATAAAGGGGAAGTCAACGTTTTAGCATTTTCCACGGGAAAACTCCCTCGGAAACGGAGTTGTGCACGTTGTCTCTTCCGCTTCTCTGTTTCCACGACGGGGGAAAATCGATGCACGGGCACACGGAGCTCATTTCAAATCCACAAGGCACAGTCGAAAAGAAATCGCACTCAATTTCCTTGCGAGGATATAAGTCTGACGGCTTTGGCTACGGCTCCTCTGAACGTCTCAATACGCGTTATAAACAATTTAGTAGAGCTGTGTAAAATTATCCGAACGGCCTTGTACCAGAGTGGTCAGATTCAGACTTGTCCCCCCACTCTACCTTCCCCTTCCACGACGCTGTTCCCCCACGCTTCCGCCACGGCCCGGTCACGTGACGCGTTCCGTCTCTGTCGCGCACGTGTCACAACGTCACGTGACCAATCCGGTACTGGCAGAGAGGGGGTAACTCGTTCCCCTCGATTCCAGTCAATTCCCCTGATCTGTCACAAAGATCTATCCCGCGGATGCCGTTCGCGTTTCCCGGCTGTAGTGGTTGTGCTCGCGATTTTTGCGAGGCAGAGATCTCGTTAGATCGTCGTTCATTAAAGGGACACAGCCTGTGTGTCCCAGTTCCTTGAATCGCCTTGTACATTATCGCGCGGAAGGGCGGAAGCGAGCTCTTTTCACGTCTCGTTCTCCCTTTTTCCTCGCCTCTTCTTTATGTCCTCGGTGCGAAAACGCTCGACCCCGGTTGCATAACCAGGGCCGCGAAAGTAATTAGTATTTACGCCACTTTCAAAAGCGGCGCCCGGTGTCTTCTTTTCTTTCGTCGCGCAGAAGTATGTTTTAACGCGGCGTAATGCAGAGAACCATGAACTTTCCTCGAGAATTCATAAAAGCGGCCGGCCAAATAACGCCTTCCTTTGTACGGCGAACGGCGCGCCTGTGCGCCTGTGTCCGTGTCGACCTATTCGCGCACGTAACACGAACACACACACACACACACAGAAACGGAACTGGCCCAGCACTGATACGACGTTCCGAGCGAACCCTCCGCCTGTATCAGTTAGACGTTAATTAGAAATTAATGCCCAGTTTCTGGCGCGTCTTGAATGGCGCTAATGGTCAACCACGGTTCGCTGAGATTCACCATCGCGATTGTTGGTTACACATTCACCCATCAACCGCACAATACCGGAATTTTGTGCATCGGATAGCGGACGTCGCGGCCGGAATTAATATTTCGAACGGAAGTCTATGAAGCAGAATTTATTACGCGAGCGGATGAATGAAAAATATAAATGGCCAGGAGAAGAAGAGGATAGCAGCACAAGCCTTTGGTTAAAGTGATTAATTATTTAGCCGGCCTGCTTTCGACGCTTTTTCATGTTTGAAAATATACTTATAACGACAACCTCGGAAATATAAATCTTAAAAAGCTGTTGTTCGACCGAGGCTTTATGAACATCGATCCCCAATTAATCAAGATGAAATATAAATTAAGTGTTTAATTGTTGAACACAGTGTCGTGATATTATTTGGAATAAATTGATGAAATATCCTAAGAAGGTGTGCTAGTTTTTAAACGTTTTACTACTCAGTCTTAGAGACTTTTGTTTATTGCACATTTTTGTCCGACATGCATTCGTCTCGAACTAACGTGTGAACCATTATCATTGAAATCGGAATAGCATTTTGAAAATCATTCTGCGTATGAAATTTGATGAAGCGCATTGTGCAAAATAGAATTGCAAGAAGCAGGAACCAATTTTTCGTTCTGTCTCCAATGACGTCAGTAACCTGGAAATAACACATGCATGTTGTTAAATTCTTTTAGTCCTCTTGTTCATTCAAATTGCACCTACTCATGTTAAATAAATAACAAAATAGTTTATAGGGTACAGATTCTAATAAAGCGAGGGTGGTATTTATTGCAATATGCATGGAATTTATGGAATATATATTAGGTCGACTGCGCGTTCCTAACGTCTCTCTTCGAAACGTGGCGTCGCGATTGCAAAAATAAACGAATATAACTGGAGAATATTATCGAATAAAGTCGATGCCCGACGAGACTCCATTCGGTACAGTGAATCTGCGCAGATTTATTCGCGCAGTTAAACGTTAAAACAGGCGATAAAGTATCGCCCACCGGACAATATTAAATATATAATTTATGCACGTACTAAATTACTCAAAAAACACTTAAACCTAATATGTTGAGTAACAGTCGAGTGCGCCAAGTTTATACGGCCATAAAGCAGCCGGATGCGTGGAGCTGCAAGCACATAGCGAAAAGGTTTAGCCAAGATTAAAAAAGTTTTTATTGTGCTCTAACCTTGGCGAGCGTGTCGCAACGAAATAAATTTTTCGCCGATTCAGGACTTCGCGAACAGCCCCATGAAAACGGGCATTCCTATAAACGTCCGCGCTTCCAATAAACCGCGTTGCGAACAATTAGAAGTTGTAATTACAGGACGAAGAACTGCCCGCCGTCCGGCGTCCGCCGCGATTCTAATGATGAATCGAACGATCGCCGGGCATTGTAATTGCCGGCGGAAACCCGAAACCGTTGCTTCTTCGTTCGTTGTTTTATTGAAATCTACAATCCGTTGGCTACTGTGCGCGGACACGGGTGCGGTTATGCTGCGTGCAATTTGCAATTGCATACGAACCGTTCTTGCGGCAACGTTTCTTCCCGGTCGTCAAATTTCAGATTCACCGTACGCGTTCAATTCATTTAACGGTTCATTCCAAAGATAGAAGCAAAGAATTGAGAAATAATCTTGCTCGGTTCAAACTGCACATTGAACGACGACGCGTCCCGGGAAAATGTCAAAACGAATGGACCAATTTGCGTTCGCGATTGAACGCGAACAGCCTCGTTTGTCTGAATGCGATCGAGTCGTTTAAACCGAATGAGCGGTCCGTGCGCGTTCAAAACGCATCGAGCATAACCGCAGCATGTGTCTCGTTCAGCGAACGCTCGAGCGCGCGATGCGAAGATCGTTCATTTCATAAGAATCAGAAGAAGAGCGTGCGGAGAAAAGGGGCGGAGGGGAAGTAGGGTAGAGAAGAACGGAAACAAGGAAGAAAGGACACGCTCCAATTACGATGCCGAGAGCTTTCGAAGAGATTATAGATCTGGCACAATGACTACCCCCCTTGATCTAAATCGGATTTAGCTTCAATTCGAGTCCTCCATTCTTCGGATGCCTGATACTCGTACAACGCTCTGACCACACGCGCACGCGGCCGAGCTGTAAGCTAAAACGCTCCGTGAACCGTGTATGTAGGTCCTCGTTGGAGTTAAAAGCGAAAGGGTGAAATCGGCTGGAAAGTGCAAGCTTTTACACTTTTGACTCTAGCCAGTCGCCACCGAACCCCGACGCCTCTTTCGAGCGACACTGCGCATTTATTGTATCCATTATACTCCCAGACGACGACGACGACGGCGACAACGACGACGACGTCGACGAGCGTGTTGTTACACATCGCGTGACACCGCGCCGCGGCAAAACGCTTTCTCGTTGAATTAAGGCACAGGAACGGGGCTACCGAGCACGATGCTGCATCTTCTTTGACGATTCTCGTTAGAATGGTATTGTTTTTCATCCACCGAGCCCCTTTGTCCGACCCGGTGCCAAGTACCACCGTTTTCCTGATGCAACGATTTGCGGGAACTCTGGATCCGGCTTACCTCTTCTGCGACGGGTGGACCGATTTCTAAAGGATTTTTAATTGCTCACTTTTCGACTCACCTAACTGCGGCTTTCAAGTCTCGTTGATTTTTTCCTGACTTATTCGCGAGTGCCAGATTCTAGCTTCAATTTTTTCGCAATCGCTACTTGTCAATCTTTCTTAGTCCTTGGAATCTTGTTTCAGTGTTTTAATTGAAGGGTTTCTGTAATAAGAAGGCTGCTCCACTCGCGATTAGTTTCAAGAAGTGATTAAAGATCAAGTATAGTGGGTTTGTACCGCGTGGAAAATGTTGCTGTTGTGTGACTTATATTCGAAAGTGCCAGATTCTAGCTTCAATTTTTTCGCAATCGCTACTTGTCAATCTTTCTTAGTCCTTGGAATCTTGCTTCAATGCTTTAATTGAAGGGTTTCTGTAATAAGAAGGCTGCTCCACTCGCGATTAGTTTCGAGAAGTGATTAAAGATCAAGTATAGTGGGTTTGTACCGCGTGGAAAATTTTGCTGTTGTGTGACTTATATTCGAAAGTGCCAGATTCTAGCTTCAATTTTTTCGCAATCGCTACTTGTCAATCTTTCTTAGTCCTTGGAATCTTGCTTCAGTGTTTTAATTGAAGGGTTTCTGCAATAAGAAGGCTGCTCCACTCGCGATTAGTTTCGAGAAGTGATTAAAAATCAAGTATAGTGGGTTTGTACCACGTGGAAAATTTTGCTATTGTGTGACTTATTCGAAAGTGCCAGATTCTGCCTTCAATTTTTTCGCAATCGCCACTTGTCAATCTTTCTTAGTCCTTGGAATCTTGTTTCAGTGCTTTAATTGAAGGGTTTCTGTAATAAGAAGGCTGCTCCACTCGCGATTAGTTTCGAGAAGTGATTAAAGATCAAGTATAGTGGGTTTGTACCACGTGGAGAATTTTGCTGTTGTGTTACGATTGATTTTTAATTAGTTCTTGGTGTCGTTTTCAACCCTACCCTATCCTAGAAGAGTGTAGCTTCCTTGTTAGATCAACCTCTTCAGGCACAGTAGAGCTCTGTTTAATTGTACTTCGTTTGTACGAACGAAGCTGCAAATATATGAACTCATTGGAACTGACAGGCAGGAATGAATAAAATTTTATTATTTGAACTGTAGTAATGTCTCGATATATGTCTTGAGGACCGAAATGTCACTTATATCGTGTACAGACACTATTCTTCAATCTCTTGACACTAACGTCGAGCAAATTTCTAAATGAATGATTATCGAAATTGCAAAGATACATTAAAGGGGATGTATTCGATTTTATTCCTTTGAATATACTTGGTTAATGGAGAATTCAGAGATGGGTTCGGATAATCGAGGTTCCACTAAATCGTGAATTAAACGTGCAAATGTGACCCAAATTTTGCCGTGTTTGGTGTCACTTTAATGAGAAAAGTGTGACGAATATGCTGGTACAAGT
Source organism: Halictus rubicundus (assembly GCF_050948215.1). Lineage (NCBI taxonomy): Eukaryota > Metazoa > Arthropoda > Insecta > Hymenoptera > Halictidae > Halictus > Halictus rubicundus. Next base: position 5,533,213 of record NC_135166.1, read on the forward strand.
TCTATAAAAAAAAGTTTCAGTGGAAGCAACAAAGTTTTGTCACTGAATTACTATTGAGTTGCTAACACTCTTATTAAAAAAAAAAAAAATGCTAAATGGTCATTAAAAGGGTTTGAAAATAAAATACTGAAATCAGTACTGTATTTTCTAATGCATTTACAACTAATACTATCGCAATGGTATGACAGAAACAGCGGTGATTTTTGCTGCTTTTCAAATTCCTCTCGAATCGCTCGGTAAAGTGTCCGACGTTAGGCGAATTCCCATTCGCCGGTGTAAAGGGACAATGGTCCCGTGTTCTGGTTCGGGGGACATTTTTTAGGGAGTTTCGATAATGAGATTTCCCTTTGGCGAAATACCATGTAAATATTTCATGGTTGGGGATTACGGAGGCAACCGAGCTTACCGGCTCCCTTTCCCGGCCAGTGAAAATTATGTTCGCCGGGGCAGATGCCGATGCGATAAGCGTGACTCGAATTTGTCGTGGCCCGTTCTTCTATTCACGGGCTTCGAAGGCCCACACCGGTCTGTGTCTTCCCGCATTTCTCAGTCGTCGTTTGCCCCGCAAACTGACACAAAACCTTCAATTCCGTGACACCGTTCGAACGCAAATTGAGAACGAAACTATTTTCGATATCGCTCGAGCCATTCAGACCTAATGAACGGCGGGCGGGTCGCCGATGGCTGTCGCCCAGACTCTCTGTCGAGGAGGGTAGCTAAACTCCTTGGCTAGGAATTTAATTAATGGGACACCGTTTGTATGATGTTATTCACGGTGCCATCCGACGGTATTTTCCCTCTCTGCTCCAGATATGAACCGGATTTAAATTAAAAGTGTTGAGAACTTTAACGCCGGGATTTCAGCCTCGACCAACCTGCTGAATTCGGAGCTAATTAAATTCGGAGCTGGGCTTATTGCGGATCTTAGTATTGTAACTCCGTCTCCCGACGGTACCGTTATCGCGGGGAATTATGCGCGGCGGATAGCGATAATTGATGATTATGGGGGCGCCCGAGTTTTAAAAGTGTCGCGTCTTCGCCGATGCATTCCCCTCCGATTCACCACCGGCCGTCTCAATTTTTTCCCCCGCCTCCCGTTTATGTGCTTCGCGGTTTATGCATAACCGGCGTTCGTTTTGCATTCGTTCCCACTTCCGAGATGATTCCGCGGAAGAGCGGTATTTGTTGGCGAAAAATGAATCTGAGGTAAGTGGTGTCGGCCACTGTCTGCTTTAGACGAATTACCATGAATATTCATCTTCTTTAGAGAATTTAATTTCGAGCGAAAATGGTTTAAACACGACGCTCTTCTTTTTCGGCGCTTCACACGAGAGGAATAATATTGTGCGAGGAATTCTTTATAATGACGTACAACGGTTCCTTTATATCATACTTGGCGCATACTTGGGAGACCAGACAGACAGACGCAAAGTATAAACCATAATCAATACGGTAGATAAAGCACTTGATTGATGCTTCAGTGTTCACGCATAAATATATTTCACAGATTTTCTTTGCCTTTTATTCTGTGGAATTGAGCGGTGATAGACTGCGGATCTTTATGCAAAGTAAAAACTTTCTATCTGAATTGCAACAAACTGCGGTGAAATAGAAATTTAATTTCTCTTTGATCATGTTTGATAGATTCAAAATAATGTAACAGTATCTTTAAATTTTTCTAATGTTGTCACCGTTCTAAATTACTCCTACTCGTTCTTGTCGCAAATGCATAAAATTCGCGGTCTGTTAATCAGCGAACGATCATTTAAAACATTTAGCCAGAACCAGCGGAGAACCTCACGGCGCACAGTATTTGGCGAAGGGTATTTGGCCAGTTTAGCGCGCCAAAACTATTACGACGTTATTCATAATGTGAAGGTCATAATATTATATATCGTTGAATTCGTCTTAATACCACCTACAACATTATCAAATCAAAAATACAGTTTAATCTTTAAAAAATCGAAGCGATCTTGTTTTTTTTCTTTTAAACAATTTTTTTTAATGTTTTTTGTATTGCAATTTATACGTTTCTTAATACTGTTATACTTTTATTCGAAACATTTTTTTGTCAGATTTTGAGAAATTGTTATTACAAACTTTCACGCGTACCGTAGTAAAAATTTAAACACAGTCTAAATATCAACGAAATACAACTATACAATATACAATATTACAACTATACAATATACAATATTACAACTATACAATATACAATATTACAACAACTATATAATATTTATAAAATAAATTATAACGAATATTCTAAATTCGAATCTTCGGACTGTATAGATGTGTTAGATGAGGCACTACTGTCGTAATTAATTTCAGCGGAGGGTACAAGCATATCTATAACCTCTGGTGATAATTTCTTTTTCACTTTTTTATGCAATTTTCTATTGTTTGTTATGAGAGGCACTGATATATAAATCTAACCCTTGATTACTTTATTAGCAAGGATGTTTGCTCATGCTCACCACAGTATTCAAAGAAAGACTGACACTCGATTGTTTAACCACGATTACATTTTTCCAATAATATAAACTAAATATTCTAGCAATAGTGACATTCATTCGCCTTCATTTACCTCCAAGTATCTATATCCTACAGATCAATTATTTCATCATTATCAGTCATATGTTATACGGTCGATTCATGCCATACTGATATGTATCGCACAAAAAGTTAAATTTCTCCATGTTGCCGCACTATGCCGCACCTAAACTCTTCAGGATTCTGTAAAGCAATGTCTACTGAATAACCTCAAAAAAAAAATTAGAGAGGTGTTTTGCGGAGAAAAAAAGTTATTACATAATACATTTTGATTTTCTGAAAAAAATTGTACCATTTTCGATTGTTTATTCTATCAAAACCACCGAAGCGTTTAGAACAAAAAGCTATAAAATTACTTTATATACCTTCCCTTACATCCTAGATATGTTTTTATCCCGATTCCATACACCACACTTGTGAAAAAAATCATTTCTTTAACACATGTTTTTCGACCATTCTCTTGGTCACGAGAATATGTCACTTTCAAGTGTCTATATGTTACTAAATAGTACTGTTTATAGAAAAAATATTATTTTATATTACTCGCATATATATTCAGATACACGAGAAAAAAGTTTCAGTCATTTTGAACAAACTAAAAATTTCGACTTTTGGCGCGCTAAACTGACCAAATACCCCACTGTGCGGCGCACAGTGGGCAATTTGGACGAAATCGGATTCAAAATCAAAGAACTTTCGATAGAAATGAGGTAGAGCGATGAAACTTTTTTTAAATTAAAGCTGAAACTTTGTAGAATATGGGAAAAATAGGGAGATTATGGTACGAATGTTTTTTAACCTTGAGAAAATTCGTTAAACTTGCACAATTTCAAGAAAATTATGGTTTTTCCAATACCACGCGCGGAAAAAATCTTTTTTTAACATGCTATACATCATTTCCCATAGATTTTTTCACGCTGATTTCAAATCTGGTCTCAAAATTTGTCTACGACCTCAGGATTTTGCAAAAAATAGATTTTTGTGACAAAAAATTATGAAGTCATTTTTTCGTTGAAATGAATGGATGGTAATAATCTTTCTATTTTCCCCATATTCTACAAAGGTTCAGCTTTAATTTAAAAAAAGTTTCATCGCTCTACCTCATTTCTATCGAAAGTTCTTTGATTTTGAATCCGATGTCGTCCAAATTGCCCACTGTGCGGCGTAAAGACAACAACGTTTCCAACGATGTTCCCAGTCCTCCGTTTGGTTCATGGGGGTGATCCTGGGGGTGAAAAGAGGGCGGTCCGTTGTTCCGAACTTCTGAAAACTCGGTCGAGCGGATTCACGTGTCGAAATCATTCCCGTCGAAGGATATCTAATTACAGTTCTTACCGGGCCGCCTGTACGTGACTGCGCGTCGTTCGTTAATCCTTAGTCTTAACTTAATGGAATTAGTTTATGGATCTCCGCCGCAGATAAACGTAAACCCTCCGTTTTCCTTCCTTCCGCCACCCGCACCCTTCGCAAACCCCTTTCGCAGACACCCTCTCATCTTCTCCGTCCCTTCCCGTCTACTGATTGTCCCGTGGTCTCTTGCTATACTCTCTCTCTCTCTCTCTCTCTTGCTCTCTGTGCTTCTCTGGAGATCCCGCTCGTCGAGATCGAGGGATGACTGCCGACTATAATGGCACAGTGTCGGATAATTTTGCACGCAACGTCCCCGGCGTTGTTGTACGCCCGAAATAGAGTGTGCGTGCGTGCACAGGCTTATCCGCGAAACCGGTGACAGCTCAATTAGACGCGGAGGCCTTAATCATCGACGAACTCGGCGAAATAAACAAATGTCTGTCTGAGGAAGACGCCGCGCGTTCTCCGACGTTTTCCAGCCACTGGTTCGCCGACAAATGGAAACGCGAATGATGCATAAACTGGGTCTGTCTGCCCCCGTAACGTCGCCGCTTCATGTACCCGCGATAACGACGCTGCTCCACACTCTAATCTCTCTTCGTGCACCGATCTACTATGTCGCGCGAGTCGCCTGGCATTTCAACCCGAAACGCCTTCGTTGCTTTTAACGTCGAATTATCGAACTGTGGATTTATACATTTATGGCAAACTGGGTAGCGATTAAAAGAATTGGAGTCTGTCAATGTAACACTTCGAACTAATATTATCAAGAAGAAAATTCGTAATATTCTTTTGCATTAAATTTTTGAAGAACAACCCATGAGGATGGGAAATTACGTTGAACATTCAAAGTCTGTGCAATGTTGTAACGTAACTACGTTAACTAACGTAGTTAGTCAAGACAGATTCAGCTGTGTACAGTGTGCTGACCTCTAAATGTCATTCGAAAGCGTAACGCAGAGAATGTTTGTTTATTTGGTGAAAATCGTGGATGTTAGTGCTTAGATATTTGCACGCTACTTGATATTCTGGGGAATAATTCCACCGAAGGTCATTTGAAGGTCAACATATGATATTATACATGGTAGGTCATCCTAATTCCAAGGAAGTTAATGAATCTTCGTATTTGCAAATTGTCGTGCGACACGATTAGCGTACAGAAATTTTCTTGGGATCATGAGAGACGCTGCCATTGCAGGGTTGACGATAGAAGACCATTTTCTTTATGCAGTTATTATTTTCTGTGTGCCAAGCTGTATTTGTTCCCACCACAAGTGGAATCTCCGGCAAACCCAAACAGCTAGCATAAAAATGTTTTCGATCACGGCACACGAACATTTTCTTTATACGTATCTTCTTATTTGCTCACAGCAGAATCGACTTTCCAGCAGACCCAAACAGCCTCGGCCACGTAAAAATGGTTTTCAATTATGGTGCAGCGATTTTTAGCGACGCCTCGGGGTCTCGGTATTTCAGTGGAAAGGGTTAAGAATGTTCATAAGCGTAGATGAACATATACCATTTAATCTCTATGCAGCAAGCGTGGAACATTTCGTGTTCGAGAGCTGCTTCGGCCGGCTCGCACGCGATCAGCCGACAAAGAGCCGGGTTACAAAAGGCTAACGAGTCGTTAAAAAATTAATGCCCGAAATTGGGATTTCTCATTGCGAAAGAACGAACATACTTGGACGGTGGCAGAGGGGGTGGATGGGCAAAGAGGGATGTCTGATTGCGGGGCACAAAGGAGTCGTTACGTCCTCGGGAGCGCGCGGAAGCCCGGGTCGGGTCGGGCCGGGCCGGGCCGGGCCGGCGGCGGCTGCAGCTGTAACCGAAAGACGTCGGGCTTCTTGGGCCAGCCTGCAAAGATTATAATTAAAGACAAATCTTTATTCGGAACAGACGGGTTCGGAAGGTCTCTTCGTGATCCGGCGTTGCTATAGTTACGATGAAAGCGGACAGGAATATCGACCGAGGCAACTGCACTAGTCTCTCTCTCTCTCTCTCTCTCTCTCTCTCTCTCTCTCTCTCTCTCACAGCTTTCGCTCGGTTAAGTTGGCACCGAGGAGAATAAAGAAACCAGAGAGAGGGTGGAGGAGCACGAGTGTTAGAAAGGGGTGTGCCCGGACGGTATTGCGACGCGCCGGAGAAAAAGATAATTAGTTAATTCCCTGAAGTATAAGTAAGTGGGAATTCCGTGTTCCCGTTCCCCGAGCGGTTCCGCGGCGGAATAAGACGCGGACCAGTCTTCCCGATCCGAAGGAACACGGATCGCCGAGCTTGTTTTCAGCTGTCCGCGTTCCTTAATGAAGTTATTAACTCACAAAGCGATGTAATTAACGGACGGGAAGAAGAAAGTGTTTCAACGCAGAAAATAATATTGAATACCCATCCGGCCAGCAGCGCGACCAATTACCCGCCATTCCGTCGAACAATTGAAATATCGCCGACAAACGCGCGAGCCACAGTTTTTGGCGCACCTAATCAACGGACAGCTTTTCTCCGGCAAAAAAAAGATATACTCGAACTTGGATGCTTCATTTAGGTGCATCTGTGCCTGTGGATTTTTTATAGAAAGGAGTGGTATCCTCGGGAAATTTTTCAATCTGTGTCCTCGTGGAACTAGGCGATTTTTAATCAATAGAATAAATGAAACAGTTATAATATTTCGTCTTGAACGTATTCATTGAATTGTTTGACGAAAGTTCACAGAGTTCAGAAATATTAACAATCGTCAAAGCAGAGCAGTGGTATTTGCGACTTTCAGTGCAGAGTTAGGATCGCGTGGTTTAGGTATAATTGCAAAACAAGGATTAATGCGAGCGAAAGCGTCAGGTTTTTATGAGGTTCGGGTGACAAATAGTGTGGCAGGATAATGATTCTGACGACATTTACACCAGGTATATTTTTCTGTTGTTGAACCGGCATGGCTTAACATGATTTGTCGTGATGAATGGTTTGAACTGCGCTGAATATTTTGTGTTGAAATCACGTTCATGGAAACTTGTACCACCGCCGGTACAAATAATGATAATTTATGACTGAGTTGCGAACCCCTCGACATTGCTTTTGTGTCGGCACACTGTGTTGACAATGCGCCCTGTCCTCTGGCTAATCAAATAATATTAAAGCAACGCGTCTAGACGTTGTAATTAATAATAGGTAAGAATCCTGCTTGATGAAAAAAAAAATGTCAATGCTAATGACAGCCCTTTATTTCGAATAGTAGGTTTAAAATGGTTCCCTTCCGTGGCAATTTGCGCGTCTTGCAATTAGCATGAAGTTAATGGCATTTTCATTTGAAATATTTAATATTACAAAAAATTGCGGTTCATTTTATAATTCTTTCCGCAAGAGATTTAGATTCTGGGAATAAAATTCAGGCGAGAGAAAAGCGCGGCGAAATTAGGTAAATGTCTTCATTAGCGTCCACGCCCTCTTTATCGCCCGTTTGTTTTTATTTTCCACGGAACGCGAAAGAATAAATAAATGTGTTCCGTGGAACGCTTGAAATTGCCGAGTGAATGTATTTCATCCCTTAATTCACGCGACGATGCTTCTATTTGGTACGTAGAAAATCGTAAAATCCTCAATAACTCGAAAATAAGAAGAACAAAGTTAAATTCCGATTCCGAGTTTCTGAACGAATTTGAAACGAATTGCTAAATGCACGCAGTAGAATATGCGTAATTTACGCGGTCATATTCTTTTTGAATCGGCGGCAAAAATATGCAGTGAACCGAGCCCGGCGTGTCGATATTTTGATTACAAAATCACGAACTCGGTGCGTCGGTGTCCCGATGCTCGTAGAAAATACACAGTTATTACCTGCAAAATGGCCCTCCCGGGACAAAATTCACCGTGGAGCAGATTATTTTTTGAGATGGAACATAATCAACGCGCCGGTTTGTAAACGCGCAGTGCAGCCCCTAACTCGGCCATGCGGGAGCATAATAATTTTTCAAATAGTAGGAACGTAGTTTCAATACATTTTCAATACGCAGTATTAATGTCACCTAAACTTCTTCTTCCTTCTAAAAAGAAAACAATGTACTAATTTTATACCAAAACTTGTTACTTATTTCTGAGCGACCGATCAAATATTTAACGACACCATTTCTCAAGATTTTAAAGCGAATCTTATTTATGAATCTTACTTATGAAAAACTCGAGGAGCATTTTAGAATGATTAACCGTGATGTGACGTCAAATGAAAAGGAAAGATTGTTGATCTTCAAAGAGTGACATTTTCTTCTTTATTTGTATGCGCTTTCACCAAAATGATTTAACGGAGATGTGGCATTAAATAAAGAGGTAAAAGGGGTTGCTAATTTCCAGAGAGTGCAACAAAGTTTTCTTTTGTCCTCGGTTCTTTTGAAAAAATTTTGTTGGATTTATCAAATTAAGGGGAGTCCCTAATGAATTCCGAAGTAAGTTCCAATGTTTTCATTCACTTACTCGCCCCTGTCGGTCCTAGAGTTGTCCCTTTAAGAATCACCGCTGCCCTATTATCTCCTTGAGTGAATTGTATACTTCGGTGTCTCGTAAAAGGCTTTAGCTAGAATTTAACCGCAGCTGCCGCGGCGGCATTGTTCTTTCCGTTCCTGACCCACGTGCGTGACTTTACGCGCGCGCGCGCGTGTCACAACGTACACATCCGACAATACAGCCGTGGCTTCCTAGTCATTATCCGCGTGCAAATGCGCGCTTGTATTTGTAAGAGGAGAGAAACATTGCAGAAAGCGTAACAAACACAAGCGTTCCAAATAAATATTGAATGGTTTTTCTGAACACCCTGTACATGTTTTCGACAAAAATTTGAGAGAATCACTTGGGGTAACGTCTTTTGTCACGAACGTCACACACGACACCTCAATTATCTCTCTACAAAGCGGGCTGTTTCATCTGTTCTGAGAACGGTGCATCAAATGCTCCTCAAATAAATTTTGAATGCTTGATACCTGCATCTCCAGTTTCCTTTGAACTGCAGCCGCCTCTATGTTACTTAAACTGCAACATTACGGTATCATCCGAATACGTGGAAACATCTGATCAAGACATAGCGTTCAAACCACAGTTAAAACGTTTAACAGTATATCTACCTAGCCTTAAAAGTAACTGATACATGTTGTCTTACAAAAATGACTAGACTGAATTTATTTAGATTCAAATATATTTGTTTAATCATTTTGTTTTTACTGAATATATTTGTTTCATCATTTCCCACGAAAGTATCTTTATAATTGCAGTAATTGTGAAATAAAAAATCTGGAACCGGCCATTTTGACCAGCGGTGGTAGGTTTAGCGTTAATGTGCAGTCCAATGACACATGGGTCATTTAACTCTGTTCAAAAGGAATATTAGGTGTACAAATTAATTCGTGTCCCTCGCAATGAATTTATTTTTGAAATTAATTTCCTTTACACTTACAGGGTGTCCCAAAAATGTACTTCCTTGGACGGGATAATTCGTGAGATCATTCGAAGCAACTTTTTCCTTTGCGAAAATGTTCTCCGCGGCTTTATTAAGGAGTTATTAGCGAAAAACACGGACCAATCAGAGCGCGGATACAGCAGGCGGATTCTGGCTCAGCCAATGCCAATGCCGCGCTCAACGGGAGACGCCGCCCAGCCGGGATTCCACTGCTATAGCCGCGCGCTGATTGGTCCGCGTTTTTCGCTAATAACTCCGTAACGGAGCCGCGGAGAACATTTTCGCAAAGGAAAAAGTTACTTCAAATAGCCTCTGGAATCTGCCCTTCCAAGGAAATACGACATTCTTGGGACGTCCTGTATTTTGGAGAAATTGTGGTAGAAATTACTTTGGAAAATGCCCATAGCTCCTAGAGTCATAATGTCCCCTTAGAGAGGACATCTGAGTGCATAGGGTGAACTGTTCGCAAATAATCAACAGATTTGCGAAGAGCTTCAACTTCATTTGCACACCAAATGGATAGCGTAATGAAATTGAGAGTCTACGAAACAGAGAGAAAAGAAACGAAGAGGACTAAGTCGAGAGCCCCCGAAAGGGGTGAAAATATTGTGGCGCGTTACCGTTTTCTTCGAGGACACCGTCACGAAGCTAACTTCCTTGGGAATTAGCGTCTCGAGGTTATCAATGAACGGCGCCGCCTGTTCGAAGGATCCGCGCGCGTCACGCTCGGGGGCTTGATTCGGCGTGGAATGACACGCGCGCGTGTGTCTCTCGGCGTATTCATCAATTATGCATGCGCCGATGTATGATGCACTGACAGAGCATGATGCGGAGCTCATGTGCGCGCGGGAGGGCCAGGGGCGGGGGGTTGGAGGGTTAGGCGGCGCGGGGCAAAGCGTCAGATTTTCAAATAGACGCCGTTCCTTTGACGGCGTACATCTTAGCGGCTCTCTCCTCTGCGGGAGTAGAAATTCACGGCGGCGTAAACACTCCCGGCATAACGTTCGCGATATAAAATCGCGTCCCTCGGATTTCGCCGGGGCGAAGTTGCCATGCCGGCGGAAAAGGAAACGCGGGTTACCTCTATCAGAAGCAAGGACGAAGATTGATTCGCGGCAGTTCGCGGTGCCAGCGTCTGAGATTTTCTATCTAGACAGCGTATACCTCAGCCGCGAGGATGAAAGGTCTTCGGGAAGGGGGGAGAAAAAGAAAAAGAAAAAAAATATAAGAAACGAACGTTCCATACCGACCGGCTCGCCTCATCGTATGTTTAATAAACTCCTGTCTGCGAGGGACGAGCCGCGAAGTACACATTCTTCGTTAGGCCAACGGGAATGCGGACGAGTAGACTCTCGTGGATAACGCGATCGATCTTTAATTCTCGTCGCGAGATCAATTTTTTGAGCTGCAACGCGATCGGAATGCAGACGTTGCTACGCACCTGCGCACGTCTGTCGTTGGCGAATCTGTTGCGCACAGGTTGTCTGCATCAGGTGTCGTCGATATTAAGTTGTCCCAAAAGTTTCTTTCGTCGCGTGCATGTTTAACACTGTCCGACAACAGGAGTACAGTGAATGCTCGATATATGTCAACAACACGGGTCTTGTCAGTGTCATGTATCGTCCAGGAGCCGTGTCATGTTTTCACGCCTCGGCGTCAGAGGCGTTTCGTGGTTTCTCACAGGGTATACTTGGCAGTGGGGATAATTCCGCGACGTTTATCATCCGGGCCTTCGCGACATATATAGAGAAATCACTGCATATACAAACAATGCAATCACCTGTTTCAGTATCCTACTTTTTCTCAAGCTTCCTCTTATTTAGCCTTCTTAATCGCTTGCTTTATAATTTAATCCCACGGCTTAAAATATACCATATAAAAAATTGTTTGAAAACACTACATACAGATATTTCATGTGGAAGTAGATGAACAGTGAATATACAAAATATTGTTTGCAAGGAAGGATATTGTTTGTGTGCTCATTACCACAATATTTGGACAATTTTTCGATCACACTGTACGGGAGTCTACCGTGATATAGTGCGCGGATTGAGTATTGTGAGCAATCGTGTTCGTCGAATTAAAAGAGGAAAAAATCGGAGAAAAATTACTCCCTAACTCACACACTCTTTCTCTCCCGGTTGGTTTTAACGGTATTAATTCACCTTCGAAACTTCTTCCACCGTGCCGTCCACCCCTCTCGCGCGTCGTAAATAATACGCGAGCATTCCGTGTAATTTAATGCTCATTAATTTCACCAGACGCTGGCGTTAATTTATGCAGTTTTCGTCGTGTCTTGGCGTTCTAAACTTCATCGCGTTTGTTCGCGCGCCCGTATAATGGAGAATAGTTGCGCACGTTGCGAACCGCTGAATAATATCTTTGGCCGGTACACTAAATGCCATTGTAATGGAATTACTTACTGGTGTTTCACACGCTCGAACGGATAATCTGCGCGGACCAGCCCGTTTCGAGTCTCGCTTTTGCCCCATAAGTTTCCCGTGCACGTTGAAACTTTCCCCTGTCACGGTTCCCTGTTCTTTTTAACAAATTACGAACACGTTTGCCGATGCATCTTCTCGCGCAAATCATTTAATGCATCTTTTCGTTATTCATTGCTCGTTTTTGTATTTGATCCGGCATCTGCGGCTGTTCCACTGTCTGCGGGATTCGATGCTTTTTACAAAATTGCTCTCGACCTTTCGCGATGGGTCATAAATCATTCCGTGACATCTAGTCCTGCAATTTTAGAGATACATGCAATATTTCTACAGAGATGCAAGTTATTCACTTGAATTCCGTAGTCTCGATGTTGTTTAATCTCTTACCGTGCACCGTTCACTGGTATTGTTCTTACAAAATTTTGCTTAACTTTGAGACACTGTGCTGCATTACAGGAAACAGTACTATTCATCCATAACTTATGCCAATTTCGCACATTTTTCACCGACTTTAAGAGAGTACTACGTTGTGATGTGTGAATAATCTTATTTTGATCTTGGTTTGTCTCTTCTTTTACATTATTTGTCTTTTTGTCATACAGATTTTTACCATTATGTGCTTGTAACGCCAACGGACAAATTAAGCTTCTGAAAGGGTACCACATTGTGATGTACCACGTGTGAACAATCTTATTTTGACCATGTCTCGTCTCTTCTTCTAAATTATTTGTCTTTTTGTCATACACATTTGTACCATTATGTGCTTGTAACACCAATGGACAAATTAAGCTTCTGAAAGGGTACCACATTGTGATGTACCACGTGTGAACAATCTTATTTTGACCATGTCTCGTCTCTTCTTCTAAATTATTTGTCTTTTTGTCATACACATTTGTACCATTATGTGCTTGTAACGCCAATGGACAAATTAAGCTTCTGAAAGAGTACCACATTGTGAACAATGTGAATAATTGTTAGTTTTGTCTGATCTCTTCTTTTCACTAATTTGTCTTCCTATGATGTCGATTTTTACCACTATTCTGACTTCACCGAGTCACTTTTCAATCACGAAGGTAGACGTAAGACAATTAAAATTGACACAAGACAAATTTTGCCACAGTCAATGTAAACACGATATAGTTCACACGAATGTGGGTATTATGGCTCAATGAATTGAAAGTACTAATTGTTGAATTAACTCTTTGAGGCACACGCTTTTAAAGACAATAAAAACCTTAGTTGCACAGAATTTTGCGAATTCATTGCGTCACACAATGCATCAATCACAGCAGCACACACAACTTACTGATGCGTTTTGATTTGCATACATTTTTTTCACTTATTTAATTCACCATTGGTGCAAAGCATTGCCAACTGAATGAAAAACTTTAAATAAAATATTAAACTGTATGACCATGAGTAACTTCAACTTTTCGAGGTGGGTTAAAATATATCCCACCATGCATAAAACGCTAAGCAAAAGATAGTTTATAGTGGGATAGTTTTTAACCCACCTAGCCCCAAAGAGTTAAGAGGAGAATAACAAATTTGCTGGAATAATGATGCAACGTGCCGCAGCGCACATTTTGCCGCAGAGTGTACCTGCAACAGTGACGCAATAATCTGCAAGTATTCCGCCTTATTGCAACGCGTTCGAAAGACGAGAACGATGATCTCGAGTTTGCGAGGTATGCGCGCACCTTAACCCAAAGTCACTCGCGCGTCGAGTGCGCCGATGACTGATGATCAAACGAACGAAAACGAAAGTTCATTGATCGACGCGATCGATAACGCGGCCGTACATGCCCGCCGATCGTATCGAACGATCAAACCGTAAAACAAGAGGTAAATTGAGCTGCCACTCGGGCGTGTATCGTGGCTCTCCCTTGTAATTCGCAGCGGCGAACTTACTTTGCTTTTTCACGCGACACGGTTTGCGCCGCAATCAGCTTCCTCCTACGTACCGTATCCTCTTTCATCCCCTCCTCCACCCACCCTCTCTCTCTTTTTCTGTTTCTCTTCGCCACGAAATTTTCTTACATTCTGTTGCGGCTCTTTTTCCGCCGGGGGTTTCCCCTCCATCCTCGTTGTAAGTTGAAAACTTCGAACTCGAACAGCATCGACAGGTGCAACATGGCCGAAGTTTCCGACGCGAGACGCCGACAACGCGTTCGGACTCCTCGATTTGTTGAAATCAGAAGTTTCGATATTCTTGGCGGGATTTTCGGCGAGTCGCGAAGTCGGTTATGTATCCTTCCGACTCCGCGAACCGCCTAACGCTCATTTTCTGCCGCACGACATCACTCGAGCACCCCTAATCTTCCCGCGAAACGAGTTTCGACGGTTTCGATCTCTATCGCCTCCTAAAAACTCTATCAGTTCTGAATTAATCTAGTGGAGCAAAAAGCACCGTCGTTATTTATTCGGAAAATACACGCCCCAAAAATCTTCCTTCACCCATAATCCAAGCATGCCCCATTTGTTTATTACGATTCAAAAAATATTTACGAACACATTTTTATGATAGAGACAGCCGAGGAGGCTGAGCTTCACTTTGGGGTCACACTAGGTGTGGTGTCGCGTCGATCCCGGAATTGGGGAGAATCGGCTCGCGACTGGGTAAGTGTTAACGGCGAATGAGTGTAATTTCAAACTCCGGTGAACTAGTCTTTATTTCTAAATGCAAGACTCGGCTTGCCTTCGGTAACGTCTAAGCAGCTCGGTGTTTGAAGGAATTCGGTTCTCGATAGTTCTAGACAGCTCGGTGTACTAGACAGTTCGGTGTATCAGACAGTTCTAGATCTTGTTACAATATTTTGGAATAAGGTAGGCTCGGATGTGGGTGTGGTCTTAGGAAGTCATCTATGATTGGTTGAAGGATGTGTTTGGAAGGTGTTGGAAGTGGTGGAAAATTAGGAAGAGTGGGGGTGGAAGGTACATTTGGTTACAGGCGTCAACATGTGATCGTCAGCTGAGGTATACTCGGGTTTTTGACTACGCTAAATTATGCTGGGTTTTTTATGGCGGTGGTCGTTGTGCCGCGGGTAGTTAGTCTAGTTGACCTTCACGGTCGTGCAGATGTCCCTTTGCAGAGGGTTTTTACGACGGAACACTAGGTACAGTGACTTCTCGATATATGTCAACAGCACGGGTCTTGCCGGCGTCGTGTATCGTGTAGGAGACACGCTCGAGCCGTGGCCCCTCACGGGGTACACCTCGCGGTAGTGGGGATAATTCCGCGACGTTTATCGTCCAGGCCTTGACGACATATATAGAGAACTCACTGTAATGTGATATAGTAAGGATCTGTGGGTAGGGTCTATTTATCATTAACTACTCTTGCTGGCGAACTCAATTTAATCTCTATATATACACGTATTGTTCGCGACTGTACAATTTTATGCGAGGTGTCTTCGAACAACGCTCGACGACTGTCTACTACTCCGAAGTGTATCTCGCGACGACTTCTGACTGACGCTTCGAAAGTCCTGTACAACTTAATTCTAACGCCTTCGTTTGCCCTGGTAAAAATCCTAAACAACCCTGATTGGCTAACCCACGCTTTGGGTCCTTCCAATCAGAGCTGTTCTTTTTCTTCGTCTCACCCCCGTTCCTTTCGCCCTTGGCGTGTTTGTTTTCGGAACGGCGAGGTGATCGGAGAAGATGATGGGACTTTCCTCCGGGTCACCCATGCTTGACCCAAGTGTCGATAGACCGTTGGGTCCGCTTCAAGTGCCCTTCAGTTCGTCTCTTAATTTGTGACGGTCTCAGTTTGCTATTGAGGACTTTGGGACAAAACTCTAATAAACATACTTCGAATAGGTCTGGAAAATGTCCACTCAAAAATAGCTTCGTCGAACGAGAGTGGTAAATTGCGTTGGCCGTTTGCACGAAAGAAAGACTCTTTTGTGTGCGTGCGACCGGACGCTACAGATCCCTAAGCGTGAAAACTGCAGGTTATTTCTATGCGTTGCATCGCGGCAGATTCTATTAACCGAATAGAGGGTACGGTTGAACGGGGATCGCATTTAAAATCAGCGACAGCAAGCATCGATAGGAAAGGTATCCCGACGTGACTTAGCACCCCAATCCGCCTCGGTTTTCCGTATGCGAACGGCAACCCTGGGAATTCATTTACCGGAGTCTTCTCTAAGTGTTATGATAAAGACCGAGAGTGCCTGGAGAGGGAATCGTTCGCGGTCGCACAGGTATTTTCGTGCGCGAGACGAGAGCCGTGCCGTGGCAGATCTCAAGAGGATTCAGCGATCTGTCGTCGAAAGACGATTTGCATTTTCCTGCTTGATCCTGATGGGATACGACGATCCCTGAAGATCGCTAAATTACTTACTCCTCCACGTTCCACGGCACCACGGCGCCTTATTTGTCGCGAAACAAGCTAACCAACGGATTAAGACGCGGCATGCTTGCACGGCGAATAATTCTGGACCTGATCGAACGATCCTCCTCTAGAAGTATAGACGGAATCCACTATAATTACCGTGAAACACGTACCTGTACGTTTATAGCGAACCAGAATTATTATTCGTTTTATACAGCGGAGAATCTAGGTTTAAGCTAAATGGAGCTTGTAACTCGTATTACACACGTTTTAATGAAATGAGAGACGGATTAGAGACGTCAAAGGTGTAATTGCGTTTTCTGCTGAAATAGGCGAAAGAGTGTTGGAACTGCTTTGAATGAATTTATAAATTGGATATCTTTTGAGCTCGCGCAGTTTCACGACGAGTTGAAAATTCGGGGCGAAAGACCTTCTCGTGATATTTCAATATTCCATCGGGCACAAAGTGAACGCGTGAAGAATTTTACAGAAGTGATTTCTATTATTCGCGTATTCAAAAGTTCAGGATTAACGAGCGGCCTTTGACGAAAGGAATCCGCCGTGCTTGAAACTGTGTCAACGATACGTGCGAGGCAATTAGCGAGATTTCGTTCTATGTAAAAAATTCGTATTTTTCGATACATTCTGCGCGGCGAGAAATTATTTTTCATTTCTCAATTGAAGTGTAATACTGCCCGTGACGGTAAACTGTATCGATAAACCGAACTTAAACAGCGGTCAGGTTTCGATACTTAACAAATTCGGTTACCTAATAAAGAGTAGTTCCCGAACGAAAACACTGCTTAACAGGATACCATACTACAACAAGGCAATTATCAAGTCAACTGTATGGTTTGTCACGTTTAGTTGCAGTAATCCCTAAATTTCGTAGACGATCCTGTAAGTGGGTGCATGCAAGAGTCTGAAGTAAACTCCTCGGAGTTTGAGTTTGGGATTAATATGAACTGTACTTGCTTCAAGTACGATATAACTCGTTTAGGCTACGAACTATACTCCCTTAATATTCTACAAAATTTGTTGTCTACGTGAATTTAACCGCTTCAAAGCGAAAATCAAACAGGCGAAAGAAATTAGTCGACGACGTTCAAACGCGCGGACAAATAATGCCGCATTTAATTTTAGAACTGCAAAATCTAATTGTAAAATGTACGAATATTATTCTGCATCTAATTTTAGAACTTCAAAATCTAACTATAAAATATACGAATATTATTCTGCATCTAATTTCAGAATTTCAAAATCTAATTACAAAATATACGAATATTATTCTGCATCTAATTTTACAACTTCGAAATCTAATTATAAAATACAGCGGAAAACATACGAATATTACTCTGCGTCTAATTTTACAACTTCGAAATCTAATTATAAAATACAGCGGAAAACATACGAATATTATTCTGCATCTAATTTTACAACTTCGAAATCCAATTATAAAATACGGCAGAAAGCATACGAGTATGTATTCCTGATAACAAAAAATTCTGAAACGTTAAAACAGAATTTAACGAAATGTCTAGATTCTATCGAGTTTGTCGATGTTCTTTCTGCGGAGAATAAGTTTTTGTTGAAACTTTTCGCAGTCAGTCGATAAAACTGAAGCTTTTTATCGCGTATTTCATTTTGATCTTCCCGATTCATTATATTCATATAATAATTCGCCGGCGGATAAAATAAATCTAGCAAAAAAAAAAAAACGCCGCGTTACAGGTGCAATTTTTTCTGAGCGGAGAGAGAGAGAGAGAGAGAGAGGGACCGTCAATTGAGTCTCCTCGGAGGGAAACGATTTTCTGTTTTTCAAATTTTCAATTCGAATCCGCGCGTGACAAATCACCTGGAGGCTCGACACACCTGTGACATGCACGGATCGATGGAAATTTGGCCGTGCTCGATAGGTTCGAGCGATTCTCTCGCGACCCTGCGCATTAAATTTGTGCCATTCCAGTAATTCTAGCGATTCGCGCAATTCGAGTCCGCGAAACGCAAGCACGTTATGTAGTTCCCATGATGCCGAATGATCGACCGTTGCAAGCCTGTCCTCCTGGAACAATGCACACCGAATATAAAATTCAAATAGACGACGGCCGTGCGTTCGCGGGCGCGTGGGAACCTCGTGAAATCGCATTATCCTCGACACACGGAAAGGGGCATCCATCTAATATCCATCTCTCCAATGCGTATCTCACTTCTTTAACTCGATTCTCCCGTATTCGCTTCTACGAATGTTACCGTGCGCTGAATATCACGCGAATATTCAATCGACCAGGAACAGGTCCATTTGTTATTGAAAAATGAGGTTCTGCTTCAAATTATTAGAACCACCAGCACAATCTTATTCTATATTCAATTGCATCAGTTCTTATTTCATATGTACGTCGAAGTAAATTTAACTTTTTTTTTAACACTTTCACTGCCATAGTAGAAACCTCAAAAACCCATAGAATCAAAGTAAATTACTTAATGAGATAAAAATTGTCAAAAATTAAACGTATGACATTGAGTAGTCAGATCCTAATCGGTACGATGAATATATTAATGTAAAAATTCATTTAAAAACCTGTAGAAATAATACCGTCACCCACATAGGGTGACATGGCGGTCAACGTGTTAAACAATGTTGACATAATTTTTGTCCAAAAAATATAATCTTATAAAAATCCGTCTGATAACTAGACTGCGGATTTTCTGCGTTTACGGCAAAGGACAATAAAAAGATGGAATGAATTTAAGAATATCAATACATTATTTCTAATTCATAAAAATTACTACCGGAAGAATTTATTTCTCGAACTTCGTGCAGAGCATTTTTATTCTGCATAAAGACCTGCAGTATATCAATAACTATCATTTTTCACCGAATCTCTGTAGCTTTAATCTCGCAATAAACTGGCGAAATATAACGTGTCATGTACCTAATAATTACCCGTAATATTTTAAGTAATCAAAATATGCAGCTTCAAATTATCGACCGGTCTCGTATGCGCGCGTACAGGTATGCAAAACTTTCTGGAGCGTTGTGAACGTGAAAAATAATTCCGACTGGCGGATCGTGCATACCTTCGCCAATCAGGACAGTTATCCAAAAAACAATGTTCCGAAGTACTCGGTGAACCCTCGGTAAATCGTCCAGGCGAACCAATCCGTGGGACCGAGGTAATGTACGAGGCGAATTAATAATACCCACTCTCGCCAGGCAGCGGAGTCGGTGTATATATATATATACAGGGCGTTAAAAAAAAAAAACCATTCAATATTAGTAAGCATAGGTCGAAAGATCAATCGTTTCTGAGATGTAAACATTTTCGTTTGCTAACATCACGATTAATTCATTACTGGCCTTTTGATATTTGCAGAAGATTTTCCACGTGTCCTCATTGACCTTCAGAACGCGGTTTACAAACACTGAAGTAAGCATGCGCTGTAACTAAGTTGATCATAATGCTGGCGAACGAAAATGTCCATGTCGCAGAAACGGTTGACCTTTTGACCCACGTTTACTAAGGCTTTTTTGCCCGGCACACAGTGTCTTCTATGTACCATATAAATATTGAATGGTTTTTGTTTGAACACCCTGTGTATATGCGGTTTGCATACATATATGTATGACCGATATATATGCATGCGGAGTGTTTGAATTTATGTACGACGTAGGCGCGAATAATATCAAAGTTGGCAGAGATCGAAAAATGGCTCCGCGAGAAGTTGCTCGGGCGCGGCAACCGCCGGTTAACCGGCGTCCCACGATATTGGAACTTTTCTTCTCGACTTCCGACCGAAACTTTCGAGCATTATTATTGGGAGAACTGTGGATTTATGTATGCGGTGTTTAACAAAATGTTTTCGCCGCCAAGCATTCCTCGAACGACTCGACGAGACCCCACCGCCGATCTCGAGGCACTCCCAGGTGTCGACTTATTAGGCACTCGACTAAGTTTCTGTCGTCCTTCTGGTAAATGAAACTCCTTCGTTTTAATACTTTGTTCACAGTATTTTTCATCGTTAGCTGCAAATTTTTCCCACTTTTTCGCGAGTGTCATAAGTCGTTTTCTCATATCTCCAGTAAAAACAATTCGAAACAATTGATTATTCTGAAATATCTATACTGTTATACATACACTGTTATACATATTTAATATACAAATCACACTTTCTGCCGAGGGTAGTACCGGGAGAAAGAGTCGAGGCTGTGTTATGCACTTAGTTTGTTATGAACTAAGAACTTCCAAGATTTTTCATAAGTAGCTTGGACGGAGAATAATTATTTTGTCACTGCTGCAGGTACCATTAATAATAATTTGAACGGAATAGTTTGTCATTTCCTTGACGCGTTTTCTCAGAGATAATTTTACACAGAATGCTACTATACAGGGTGATCCAGAAACGTACTTGGAAGAGGTGATTCCCGAGGTGATCTGTAGTAACTTTTTCCCTTGCGGAAATGTTCTCCGTGGCTCTGTTGAAGAGTTATTAACGAAAAACACGGATCAACATGAACGCTGCTCTGATTGATTCGTGGGGCGGTGTCCTAGCTTGTCAAAAACGCTTGAAATCTCGGTATAACTTTCGAACCAGTGAACTCCGGCCATTAAAACTCACATTTTTCACATTTTCTCGTCATGATCTACAGAATTACATAAAGAAAAGTCAACAAATTTTCGGTCCCTCAAACTGAAGTTCAACCTGAAAACTGAAAAAAAAAAACAAGTACCGAAGACAGCGAAACGACCATAGTTCCACCGTTTCTGACATGCTCGAGGCCCTCGCTGGTCCCAGCGCGTCGACACAAAGATCCCGGACAATGGCGATCAATTATCGATCACCGATCGTGCGTTATTTCTTGAATTGCTCTTTATTTG
This sequence comes from Halictus rubicundus, assembly GCF_050948215.1. NCBI lineage: Eukaryota > Metazoa > Arthropoda > Insecta > Hymenoptera > Halictidae > Halictus > Halictus rubicundus. The sequence goes on from NC_135166.1 coordinate 5,554,204, forward strand.
GCCGTGGTAGCATCAATTTATTCGACGCACGCTACCCGCGACCCTTTCCGTTGCCGTATCTCATTTCGCGAAAACCCGCATATCCCAAGTAGCACACACACACACACACACACACACACACACACGCTCTCGCGCGATTCTTCTTGGTCTCAGTCAAGTGAATGCATAAATTTTCCCTTCGTGGTTCTTTCAAAGCCCTTGCTTTGTGCGCCCCTAATGTCCCGACTCTTCGTCTGCCATAAATAGACTAATAAACAGCCGCGGGGTCAATGCCGACACACAGGCATCTACTTCACTGAGCTACTTTCGGGTCTAGGACAATGTTGCGTTCGCGTGGGTGGAGTACCACGGCAGTCAAAGTCGCTCCTCGGAAGCTGAGAGACATTTTCAGACAAAGAGGGCTGGGGTGGGGGTAGGAACAATAGCCGAGAATTAAAATATTAACGGAAAGATCCGAGCGGGAGAGATACGACATGCGTTTCCAACGGCGCGGCGATACGATAACAATGGGAGAGGCTGTTACGCGAGGAGAAGTCTTGTAAAACACTTTATTAAGCCTCGAAGGTCTGAGAAAACGAGGGCTTGCGGGAACGGTTACCGAAATAATAAACGAAGTACGTAACGAAGAGTTTCGGTGGAATGCAGAGGTTGCAACAGTGCAGTGCGTGCATTGTCTAGAGGTGCAGAATATTGAACCTCTTGCACTCGAAACTGTTTTGATTTTAGAATCTGAACATTTTGTCTGATCCGGAATATTTTCATTGAATGTATCTAGACTGTGGACCTTAATGAAAACTTTCCACAAGTCAATTGTAGGGGAATAAATTAAATAGGGACAGGCGACAAGCAAGAAGTTAGTGCTGAAATATTGAAAGAATTGCAGGATGATCTACGCCGAGAAAGTTTCTTAGTTCCTCACGATTAGCGAAGATATATTTTCCTGTTATTTTCTGTATACGTACCTACTTGCTCCACGAGAAAGATTAATTGCAGCATAAATAGTTTAAAACAAAGAAACTTCTGGCGGAAGGAGGATTCTGAAAGTCGTACTTTAGTATTCTCCTGGCGCAGCACGTACGCAGCTTTTGAATTCTGTCCAAACTTATACTCCGCAATATTCTATCAATATTTCGTTACAACGTCGACTATTAAACCTTTGCACTCGAAGCTATTTTAACTCGAAAACCAAACGTTTTTTCTGACCTGGAATAATTCCAATCTATGTACACAAGAGCCGTCGGACCAATACACCCAGCGGAACTGAAATTTTTCTTCTTCAGTGGGACTTTGAAATTATGATCTTTTTTTCATTCTATAATATACAAACAAATTTAATACTGTAAACAATATTTTCAATGGCGCCTCAGAGTCGTCGCTCGAGTGCTAAGGGTTGAAGCATGAACGGTTACTCTCTACTGTGGAACATTTTCGATGGCAAACTGTCTTGTACAATATTTATAGTTCATCATGAAATTTAATTCTTATTCTAAATGTTCTATTTAATTACATTTCTCTGTAAAATATTTATGTCTCACTCAATTCCTTAGTTATAAGAATGGTCCGAGGACCAGACAGGACGTTGGGGCAGTAGGTCTAAGTGATTTCTCTGTATATGTCGCCAAGGCCTGGATGATAAATGTCGCGGAATTATCCCCACTACAAAATAAACATAACACGGCTCGGGTATGTCTCCTGCAGGATACACATGTCTCCTTGTCGACATATATCGAGAATTCACTTACATACATAAACCGTGGTAGAAATACAGTTTCTATTCGATATAAGTCCCCGGCTCGGGGCGGTTTTCGACGTATTGCGGATGAGGGCTTCACATTGTTCTTGAGTGGGCCGAGAATTTGTGGGTCCCATGAAATTATCCGGCAGACCATAAAGTGGTCGTTAGAAGAGGATGCGAAGAACGTCAATAAAAGAAGAGGGGATAGAGATTTTCTTGTTGCGAATATCGTCGTCTTATATCGAAAGAAAGCGCGTTAAAGATTTTTTCGAGCCACAATTTCTGGGAAGCACGCGACACCCGAAATTCGGCGGTTGTGTACACAGTTTTGAGGGATGGCGGATCAGCACCGGAAATAGTTGAGTTACCGACTGGGATTGATCGAGTCCTTGCACACATTCGTCATCCTCCGGCGTGACTAGGTCTGTGTTAATTCGACGGGTACCGGGGGAAATCGATACCGCCGTTCTACGTAAGCTCGAACATTGTCAATGATAATCACGCAGTCCCTCTATTGTAACGTTATTGGCCGATGGCGTGCATTGTTGTTGGGGTCCGATGCGGGGAATCCGCGGACTGCAAACAATTTAAAGGGGAAACGTCGTTACGCGATTAGCGATCGCGGCATCGCGCGCGTTGTACCTTCTGCAGTGCGCGGGATGCGCGTTGCATTATGCGAACGCGTTGCCTAACTGGCACGGCAGTCGGAGGGTTGAGGGGAGCGTTGGAAGGTCGAAACACCGTAAAGGAGGAAATACGAAAAGATCCGCTTCCAGCTGTTCAACGGGCAAGAACGGCTGCTCTCTCTCTCTCTCTCTCTCTCTCTCTCTCTCTCTCTCTCTATCCCTGCGTGTGCTCCCGTATTACGTGCGCGATTCTCTGTATGCTTTTGTATACAGGGTGAGTCGCCTAAGACAAGCCACCTGAATAATTTCTATGTTTTCTCAGACAGGAAGAAACGTTTCAGACAAAAGTTGCTTGGTTTCGAGGGGCCGATTGCGTGATGCACACAACTTTTTTCAACGGAACTGACTTTCTTAACACGTTCACTGCCATGTCGTATGTGGGTGGCGGAATTACTTGTCCAGGTTTTAAAATTAATTTTTACGTTAATGTATTCATTGTACGAAATTTAACTGGGATCTGTAAAATGCAAGAAAGTTGGACGACTACTCAGTATTATACATTCAATTTTTTCAATTTTTATTTCATTCAATAACTTACTTTGATTTTATGGAATTTTTGAGACTTCCAGTTTGGCAGTCAGAGTGTTAAATGGAACCATGTACATTGCCTTCAGAAGGGCTACAATCACAGATGTTCAAAAGCACATGATTTAACACTGAACCTACCGAGCATTAAGGTTGGCTAGTACGTCTCGTCTTACCAAAATAACAAGATTTAATTTATTCAGACTTTGTGCGATTTTTATACGATTGCATAAATAAAATTATTCCGATGAAGGCTCTACCTTTATAACTTCAATAAACGTAAAATAAAAAATCTGAAACCGGCCATTTGACAGGCTGTGGTAGATTTAGCGTAAAAAAATTAGGTTGATCTTCAAACGTCCTAAGCACCTCTGCCTGAAGAACATTTTCTGTACACCGAACAATGGACTCGTCGATAACCAAACGACTTTTATCTAACAAAAATATACAAGTTATTCAGGTGGCTCGTCTCAGGTGACTCACCCTGTATACGTACGCCTGTGTATGCGCGTGTGTGTGTGTGTGCATGCACGTAACGAGAGGATCTGCAGGAATAGGAACTCGGGTCTTGCAGCTAACCCACTGCGCGTGTAACTAATTGCTTTTGGATTCCGGCCACGAACGGCCGTGGTTTCCGGGGTCCGTCGACTAGGCTCCGGTTCCGCGAATCGGGGTATCAATTAATTATCCGGCTTGAACGTAACTGCGAAATCTATAAGCGGTATTTACTTACAGTTTTTGCGGGGGCAGCCAGGCTGGCTGCGCGGCCAATGGGAATCACAGGGTAACGGTGCCCGGTTATTGAACGTTTTGTTTCGGAAGTGCCCGAGAACCCCCTTGATCCTTCGCGCGCGCTCACGACTCTCTCTCTCTCTCTCTCTCTCTCTCTCTCTCTCTCTCTCTCTCCGTTAACGGTTAATGGCGTTTGCTCTCCCGCCCGACCGAAGAAAAATGAGCGAAAAGCAACATGCAACACGTAGCAGCTCGTTTCTACCGTTTAAACGCGCAGAAGACCGAGGTGGCCCCGACCAGTCTCCACGGTTTACGATGTTTGGAAATAGTTATCGTGAAACGAGCCGGCAAATTCGATTATTATAAGTAAGCGGAGGCGTTGCTCGCCACCGCTGCCGTGATTTCGGATACCGTTCTTTCCTTGATACGGCCCCGGTCGTTATGCTAGCGAGCTGGCGATCGCCGAGGAATGTTAATACCTCGACTTGCTGCGATAAATTCTCGTCGAGCGGCGCTCTTGAGATTTTTAATTGCAAAAATCGAGGTCGTCGAGATCAGAACCTCTCGAGGAACCTAACCCCTTGCATTACTGTTACTATTATACTATTTATTTTACGATTCGAATGACTATAACTTTTTTCATAATTTCTTAGGAGAAGGAAGCTTCTCTTCATCGCACGCCTATATATTCTTCAATGGCTAATTGAAAATAGGTCCATAGGCCTTATAATACTCACCGCGAGGAGTGAGAAATGTCTAATCAACCGTGGAAGCTATCTGTCCATGTAAAATCCACTTTTGTTATTTTTTGGAAGATTTTTCGATGTCAGAATCGAGCGGAAAACAAGAATTCCATGTCTCGTTCGGATTTAGAATAAATCTTTGTCCACACTAAATTCTTTTATTCGGTGACAAAACAGGAAAAGGTAACGGGAGGCGACAAAAGGTTGCTCGATTTTACTTCAGCGCATAGCTCAGTATGCAACACCTATCAGATGATTAACGCAGGTAACAATTAAGTAGAACGCAATTATTACACAAAGCCCGATATCGTTGTCATGATGTATGGAGTTCCTACACAGTATCGAATAACGTCACAAGATTTGTAATGCTCGCCCAAAGAAAGTGCACTTGCACCGCATTGGAGCTAATTAAATCGCGAGTAGGAATACTCTGGAAGGCTCCGCTACAGTTTCTTTGTCAGGCCATATAGACGTAACACCGTCGACGAAAGTATTTGGCAACTCTGAGAAGCGGAGAGCCGGGAAGTTTTCTGCAAACAGAGGAATTATATCTATAATTCATTACTCGGGTTCCGAGTAAACGCTCTCCCCACCCCCCGTTCGAGCCCGATAAAGTTAGAATCTAAATATTAACTTGCCGCTTGTTCGCCCATTTAAAATAAGTAGTAATCCGTCCTTTGAACGGGATCGTTTCGTTTTCCGATATCAAAGAGCGCAGAAAAAGAGAGAGAGAGAGAGAGAGAGAGATCCCTTTCGCTTTTCGGGGGCTGGCAGAGATCCGCCAGCAATTGTGCAAGGTTAACTAACGCTGCACCCGTCCAAACATTTCGAAATTCGTGGAGATAAGGGGCCAGGCGCGGCGGCCTTGGGGGATGCATAAAGGCCGTTGCGAAAAGAGATGCTCGAGATGCATTTAAGCCCGTGCGCCGGGTTTAAGACGACTTCTCCGGAGGAAGACGAGAGGGTGCCTCTCTCTCTCTCTCTCTCTCTCTCTCTCTCTCTCTTTCTTTCTCTCCTCTCTCTCTTCTTGCTTGTAAACTTCTCTCCCTGCGCGCAGATTTACTGTCAGCCCAGCCGAGGCCAACGTTTTGCGCGAGACGCAAGTTCGCGCTCTGACTAGAAAGGCCTCTGGCAGCCGCCCTAGGTGACATTTATGGTACAACCTGGTGACAAATGAAACGTCACTGATAAGGGACGCTCGGCAAATTAATGCGTCGCTCTCCTAGTGGAGTAATAACGGCCGTTCAACTCGGTGTCGACGATGAAGCAGATGCCCGACCCCCACGACCTCCCCTAACCCCCGCTATTAATTCATTAATGAACGGTAATCTAAGCTAATTCCTTTTGTCGCACCCCCGGGACCAGGGACGCCATTCCCGGTGGGTATACGACGCGGGAATTAAAAGATAAGACAAGGAATGAACGCAGAGCAAACTTGACGAAATACTGCATCAAGTTTTGGCTTTGTTAACTTACCGATGCATTTGCAATGTTTACTTTCAATTTTCATTTTCCTCTTCACGCCCTTTCCCGATTTTTACGACAACTTATTCGATGTTTTCGGCTTGGCGAAGAAGACTGCGCCATTTTCGACGATGCCATGCGATTTTCAAACTGAAATCATTTGTGTACATGCTTGAAAATCGCATTGTATTGTTGTTGTCATTAACTGGAATCATTTCTGTACATGTTAATGTCCGAATTTTTGAATAGGACAACGCAAAAGTTTTATTGGGAAAGTGTATTTGGTCCTGGCAAGGCTGCAGATGCTTTTGACAATTTTATTGCAACTGGTAGCCTAACCTAATCGACACCCCTATAGCACTCACCTAACACAGATCCATTAAATAGAGGGTAGAATCTTTATTCATTAATTTTTTCCACGTGGTTTTGAACCCACTTCTTCAAGATGAGCGTTGACCATTTTATCGGACCTAGTACAAATGAAAGATTGGAACTGGTTACTAGAATTAACCAAAACTGTACAATAAAATATTTTCATTTGCGGCTTCGTTTCCGAGAAAATCGAATTTGAAAATGCACCGCGCCATATTGAAGCGGAGTCGGCTAATGTGTCTGAGCATGAGCTACCGTATCTACTTCCAGTAGGTACCGGTTGTAATTCCTTTAAAATTCAAGGCGACTGGGAGAATTTTCTCTGACACTCATAATCGATTTTCTTGCAACCTATACTGCACTTCCAATTGCACTCTTGAAAAGTCAATCGATGGAATGCAACTGTTCATTCTATACCACGTTCTCTAGAAGTGAAGTTTGAATATCTGTCGAGCACGCACTTGATTATCTCCTGACTAAATAGAGTACTATCGACGAGAGGTTGTTCGATACGTGGGAATAAATAGGGAACGTAGAATAGACTTTTTATTTTAGATCTCATTTTTGGAACATTTTTCAGAGATGGGGAATTTTTTTTTCGCATATAATTGCCACGATTTTCGGTACACCTTCTAGAGTGAGAATTCGACAAAATAGTATTCGGTATACTGAATTTGTTGACGAGTGAATTCATCGTACGTAGTTTATAACTATACTCTCCCACAGGTTCATCAGCTTGTTTGCTCATCTAAAAATTTGTGTGTTGATATTATTTTCATGACAATATCAGTGTTAATGTAACTTGCTGTTTAATTTAAAATAAGTTGCAGCACAGACCTTTTTGTTCATTTTTAGTTGTACCTGTACAGATTTTGATAAATTTTTAAAATTGAAACTTGAGCCTGTACTTAAAGTATAGAACATAATTTGATGGAGAAGGTATAAATTTAAAAATAAACTTTGTTTTTAATTGTAGTTTTATGAATTTATATTTCCTCTTCTGAAACACATATATAAAGTCTGATTGTAGAGACTTTAAGTTAATAAAACGAGGAATTAAGTAGATTGGTAGCTAAGTGTGTCGCATAAGTTGTATTTAAATCCAAATCATACTCACGTTGTGCTGTTTGTCTTGTTTGCGAAAGCTGCTGCGAATTTGCGGAGTGCAAGGATTTGTGGAGTAATCGGTACGTTATTTAAAGTAAAATAAATTTCGATGTATCGATTATGGCCTAGTTCGCGGCGCAACCTAAATTATACGTTTCCATCGTAATTGGCTCATAATTAAGATGGAAGATAATGTACATTTTCGTTAATATATTCGCAACTGTAATCATGCAATTTGCATTTAAAATTTCAGTTTAATACAATGATAGAGCAGGTGTGGTTATTAATGGCATCGGTAACGATTTATAAGAATAATGTTACTGTGTATACATGTGTTCAATGATCGTTCTCCTTTTTTTTTCTGACCAACATATTTATCATATCTTACCGTCGCGCATGTAGGATAAAGAACCTCCGAACGGTCCTTTGCTTTTTCATCCGAGGAAACTATAAATCTTCGCATCCTTAATAATTTTCATATTTTATGTTCACTGCGGTAACATGAAATTTCGCCGCAATTAATTATACAACAATTGACGAGTTCTCGGCGAACTATAAAATTATTTAAATAATATAGCATAAGTATCAGGTTTCCAGTGATAAATTACAGCGGGGTCTCTCGTATCCGAACAGCCATTATTCGAATGCCCTATTATCTGGACATTCTGCTTCCACGATAGAGCGTCTCCTAGCAACAGTTGATTCGATTAAACGAGTTCTGAGAGGAATTTAGTATCCCGATAATTTAATAACCCAAAAGATATAGGCGTTTACCCATAAATATTTAAACAAACTCTCTATGTCACTTAGACAAATGTCTGTGTACTTGTCCAAATTTTAACAATGATCTACTGTGAAGGTATTAACGAAAGCGGGGAAATTTAATTATTTGAACAAAAGATTACGATAGAAGAATAATGCCCTTCTGTGACGAAAGAGTTAAGAGCATTGCGAAGCCCATGAACATCTCACAAGGATCTTACAAGGATTTTTATGCAAAATAAAAATTGTTTGCATTAACCTCAAGTTACAAGAATCTCACACACAATTTAAATTCTTTAAATCTTTTATATTATTTTCACAAATGCTTTCATATTTTGCTATAATGTATAAGCGTCAGTGAAATGCTAGTCAAAAAATCACAAAAGAGTCTCTTTTCCAGCAATATAAGTGGACGATATTTTTAAATTGATATTTTTATTTTGACGAAAAAACATTTGGAAGCTTTATTTTACTTCACATTGATATTATATGTATGTATACATAGAATCAATCAACAACAGAAACTGAGTAATCGCAACGATCTATTTCAATCGACGGTGGGCAGTCAATGTTTCATGTACAATATGGCGTCAGCTGCTAGAAACGACTTTGCTCAGACACAAAATTTCCCTGAAAAATTCTCTTGTATCTCCGACAGCTTCCATCATGGACCTACATAACTGTTTGATGTGTAACCCCCATTAAGCATCAACAAATAGTGAACACGCTACCTACGATGCAATAGAGCATTTCAAAATAAAAAATGCCTTACATCCATTCTTCGGCGGGAATTTCCAAAGTAGCAATCTGCAAAATTAGGTAGCCGCGTACGTTACTAGTGGGTTAATTATTGAATGCACGAATTAATTTGTGGCCTCGTCTTCATATATTTCTCGTTCAATTGCAAATAATCCCCATCATTTTCTATATATATATATTTCCACGATATTAAAGGTAACTGATGACACAGTAAAAAATTGAATTTCAAAGACAGTCCCAATTGTTTATAAATGAATTTGCACACCCAATATTCGAACTGTTGAATGAACCGCGCGACAAAGTCGAAACTATCCGCGATAAGCATCTGAACTGCAAAACAGTGCGATGCGTATCGATCGAACAGTTCGGCGGAAGTTATCGAATTCATTCGCACATGAAACCGAATTGTCTTCCGGTGAATTCTGACGGGATTAGTAAGTTTATACACTAAGGGAACTGCACAATGAACGTAAAATAATTACGTGTAACGCTTATCGAATACTGAATTTTCGTGGCCCGACGAAATTTCGATTGAAACTCAAATTGACCTATCGATGCGAAACTGGCTCGCGCGCGTACAAGCTCGCACGTACACGCGTACGTGCTCGCGTGCGCGCGCGCGCGTGAAACCTTTGCCGGACTAACAGCGGCGCGATCCGCGGGCATACCGCGATCGTTTACAATTTATTTTCCCGGCGAACAGAACGTAGAAATTTTCTTTTCCTTTTTCGATCAATCCGCCGGCTCTCCATCACCGGCGATATTTTTTTTTTTTTTTTCGTTCGTTCTCTTATTTTCTTTCGAGCACGGCGGCGGCGCGGACCGAGAGAAATTGAGCCGGTGGTTGGGACTGAAAATAGTGATAAATAACGATCACGTCCCATTAAGATAAATCGATAGGTAATGGAGCCAGCGGATTGTAACTGACAGTGCGGTGATTGGATAAGCTATCATCAGCCGGAGCGTTTTGCATTATGCAGTGCACATACGCTGAATACAGCGTTCTGTTTTGCCAGCGACGATCGAACCGATCGAGAGAGACCCTGTGCGCTGCTGCTCTCGCTCCGTAAATTTGAGCTGCCCTATTGTACTCGCGGATTTCGCTTGGAACGCGCCGCATCGCGCCGCGCCGCGCCGCGGCGCGCCGGGCGAAAACCTAGCCAGGTAATTCCGAGTGAAAAAGAAACAATTACAACTATTGTCTTCCACCGAACGATCGAAAAATAATCCCCGCAAATTATACTGTTCCCGCGTCGGATTCGAAACTTTCGCGCACCGTTCCGAACGGTTCTATTAAAAAAGCTCGTCGACAATTCGTAACACGCGCCGCTATGCGGATTTTTTTATTATTCCGTCTCTATTGGAAATTGGAGGCACTGTACTCGCAACTAGAATATGGACATTCATGCACGGTTGCTTGTCGTGGTAGAGTCAAATAGTATTCGAGTTCCTGTAACAATCATTTTCGGAGATGGAACGCAACCGTATAGGTACTGTACTTCTGAACGAACAGTTGATTAGAATTCCATTTCCTCTAACAATAATTTTTCGGAGCACAAGACTATCAAATTTATTCAAGAATTCAGTAGGATTCTATATCCTATAACAGAGCTGTTCAGTGTGGGGACGAAGCCACGCCCCGCGGGCACGAAGCCACGCCTATGTGGGGACGAAGCCACGCCCCTGCAGGCAAGGCTTCATGTATTTGTGATATGGCCGTGATTGTGATATGGTCACTTGCCCGTAGCTGTGCCCGCGGGCATTGGCGGGCGCCCTTGCTCGCTAATAGGCAAGTTGAGCAGCTGTGACCTGTAACAATAATTTTTAGAGGTACAAGATAATCAAGAATTCTGTTAAATTTGATAGAAGAGTTGAATAGAATTTTAGTTCCTGTAACAATAATTTACAGATTTAGAAGATAACCAAAAACTGTATTAAATTTAGTTAACGATAACTTCGCTGTTTTTCAAAGATTTTTGCAATCTCTAAACTATGATCGTATAAAATACAGACGTGTCGATATAAACGTACACATATGTGTAAATATAAGAACGTATCTATAAACGTGTTAAAATCTGCAGTCTGGTCACAATGTTCATCAGTATAGTATTTGTTAATGTCTATGCAGCGGTTTCACGTGTTCCGAGACGTTGCTCGAAACTTTTGAGCGGCGCTGTAGTCAGAGACTCCAAGGAGGAAATACATAGGAAGTAGTTGCTCGAAAATGTAAGGAATACACGGTCGGAGCAGCGATCTGAAACTTTTGGCTAACGGTGTAAGTGCTATTGCAGTTGTCGGCGAAGAAAAAGGGGAAGTTGTAAATTAGGCGAGCCAGCAGACAAAAGCAGATCCGAAGTATTCGAGCAGCGCCGGGAGTCTAATGCCACGTATCGACTTCGAAGTTTTACTTTTCAGTGGTACAACACTCGGTAGAACTCTCTAGCGGTCACGGAGCCGAGAGAAATTCTCTAATAGTTATCGTTTTACGATTCTACTCTCGGAATCAAACTTGTCGATGCCCGTTCTGGAGTAGACACGTTCCTTCATTATCTTTTTACGGTTCCTTCATCCTCCTTTCACGTTGCTTAAAAATTAAACGAGACTAACGTGCTCTTCTCGTTTCATTCGTGTTTCACAAGGAAATAGTAGTCCTACACGATCTATGTCACAGCACGGACCCGAGGATTGGGCTTAGATCAAGACTTTAATGTTCGTATATTCATCGTAGCTTCTTTGTATTAGTCTCTATAATTGCAATATTTCGTTGAATGCAATCTCTCAACTTCAGGGAGCGAGAAAAATGTTTATTAATTGAAAGCAGTAGGTTTTTGAAATTTATTGTACCTGTTAAGCTCTTTTTCAACACAGCTCTATTAATCAGTTGAAGCTTAACTCAACTGGTATAGTGGAAAACAATTGTCCTGAGCTTTGATATAAATATTGGAAATTGTAAAAGACGCGTGTCAAATAATTTTATGAAAACTGTATTGCAGCAAGGTTGTGCGTTAGCAGTTTTTTAAAAACGTGTCTTATTTATAGTACAGTTGAAGATTTTCTTACGAATTTTATAAACTATCCAAATCGCCTGATCAAGCAATTATTTCAAGTTATGCTTAGCTAAACTGTTGTATAAAAGTTCGTTGCGAAGTCTAATATTTTCCTTTTCGAGAGATCTGCAGCTCCTTTTGGACAAAGCTCGGAATGCAGTTCTCGAGACGACACGGAGATTCGATTTATGTTATAAATCGTCCGTGTCGCATCGATCTTGTTGCACACGATGAGCTTTTAGCGTCGTATAAACGGGAAATGCTAGGCAAAGCGAGTAATCGTTTAATTACGTTTCTCCGGTAAAAGCAACGGACAACTTGATATTTCGCCGGGGGTTCGTTTGAACTACTTTCCGAAACGCATTCCCCATGAAATATTTGCGAAAGTGCTTTCGATGGTTATTAAATTATTAGTCTTTCGCTTTTTAATGCGTACGGGGAGAGGGGTCGTTTGAAACTGCATTCGTTTCAGTACGTAATAACTCTATAATTCCTTCGAGCAGGAGCAGGCATTAACGTGAAAAGTGTGTATCATAAAAACAAGAAACGAACGTCGAAGGTTGATGTCGCACGATCGTATTTCTTTGCGGAATCGGTTTCTCTGCGCTAAGAAAGTTGTTTTCTCGACGCGGCTGGTTCGACTTCTTAACACGTCAACGTCGCGTCGGTGCCCATAAACGTCGAACGGAATCCAACTTATTTAATCCTCGTGCGCTGTTCCTGCCGTTAATTGCAATTTTTCTTCCTATAATACAGCTGATCTATAAAGTATTTGAACATTTCTACATGGCGTCTCTGGTGGAAAACTGAAGATCCATTTTCCCCTCCAAAAAAGCTACATTTTCGAACGTCTCTAGAAAGTCTCAAAAATTCTTCCCGTAATTGAAACCGCCACAGATTTGAAGATTGAAGCACCCTCTTTACAACGAGTCCTTGAAAAGTGATGTACGATTTTTTTCCACCGTTTTATGGAAAAAATATCATGACCAAGTTCGTAACTTATACTACTGTACAGTCGGCGGCACACCTCCCATTCAAAGCTCGATAAAATGACGAAAAAATAATCGTACATCAATTTTTTAGGTGTCGTTGTAAAGAGAAAGCTTCGATCTGTAATTCTGTGGTGGTTTCGGTCAGGAAGAAAATTTTTCAAAGTTTTCACAGACGTTTGAATGTGCTGCATTTTCGAGGAAAAAACGTGTCGGATTTTGTGCATCCGCAACTGTATCTGCAAAATATAATATTTGCGAAGATACTGGAGGAATTTGAAAGCACTGTTATGCTATTTTCAGCTTATTAAAGGAGAAAGCATATTTTTATTTAATTTCTGTTCCGTACAGCCGATACAGAAAATGTTTGTGGAAGACGTCTACTTCGAGGAGTTAATTGTAGTCCATTTTAATTCTCAAAGTATAAACTTCCAAATTTCCGGAACAGTGCGCAAGGGTTCATAACGTAAAAATAGGAAAGATAAAATTTATTACAGCAATTACTTTTGCAACTTTCGTGCACCCTGTAGTCCCTAGCTCCCTGTAGTCCAAAGCTTAATTTAATCAAGTTAGCAGTTGCATGCATAACAATCGTTATCCTTTGAAGTCAAAGAGCTTGAAGCTAAAAACGTCACACAGGATATTGCTAGTCTTTTATGAACATTTCTACAATAAAATGGAAGACCTTTGGATATACCAGGATAATACTAGAACCAAAAAAAAAAATCATTAATAACACTTTCGTTGCAAAAATTAAAATGCCACACGACTACCGGATAGATCGCAATAAAAATTGATCTTGGTGCCCGATCGAAAAATTCACAGCGACGGTCAAAGTGGTAAACGATTCGCATACGCTCTCGTAATAGCGACGTTTGCTCTCTTGGTATATTTCTGCACTTATCTTCTTTACGAGCGGACGTTATTTACCCGAAACTCGGAATTCAAATCGTGCGAGCCGCGCGGAAACAGTCGTTTCGCAGCGAGACAACATGATCGAGAATAAGATTCCCGGTCGCCATGTGTATGTAGATAAATGACTGGACATTATTACAACGGAGCCAGATAATTTGTAAGCCGAAATAGATGGGACCGGGGCGGACCACTGGCTTTGTTTGCCAAGCGCATATACGGAAGTAGAAAGGGGAATAAATCTTTTCGCGTTTTCTTGGGAGAACGTTTTATTTATAACCTGTTGATCCTCGGGTCGCGTGCCAGTTGATTCTTAGATCCCATTCGGATTTGCCGACCCCTTTTGCGATCCGCGAAACTGTTAATTCGGCGAAATTTATAGCGGGAATATTTCTTCGACGTTTTGCTTTTGTTTCAGGTGATTAGCTCCTGTGACGTTTCTTTGGTAATATTTTACAAATGCAGTAATTAATCATCTGGAAATGAGCTTTTGTTGCTTCATTTCTGACATACTTTTTAGATTAGAAAATTATATTTCTTAATGTAGGTAACGATGAAACGAGATTATCGTTTCTAAGTACTCTTCAGATCAACATTCAGATTAACATTTTTAATCTTGCTGTCGTAGCACTGAAAGGAGAATATTTTTTAATATAAACTTTATTAAATGGGAGCACTGTTCGTGGAATGATAAATTTTTTAGCAGTAGCATCGAGGAGACTGGTTTCTGGATAGATGTGTTCCTCGTTTTTCGGATCGAGAGACGAGGATATAAATAATGCAACAGTTTAGAACGAGAATTAATGAAGCTATCGAACGAATTTTAATAAAGTTATCAATCACTCCTTCTGGTTACCCCCTGCAGTAAGGTCCGAATTGGTAGGAGATGCAACTGTTGAATTGCATTGATCAGGTGTCGGATGATTATTCGAATAAATGGCACTGCGTGCAACGCTCTTTTTTTTTTCCTCCGCTGAAACGTAATAAATATTTTCTATGGTTTCGCCGAGTTCATCGAATGATGAATGGCTCGCGAAACGAAGCATTATTTATCAATGTGCGAATATATTTTTCGACTTCCCTGAAATCACTCGAGCGTAATACACTATTCAAATTACTATACATTTATATGCATTGCATCTTCGTTCATCGATTGCATTATATATTTTTTGTTCGGTGAATTGTAATGAAACAGTTCTGTTGATTTTTACTCGCCAATTGCATTAATATAGTTTTTGTTTGGCAAATTGTAATGAAACAGTACGACTCTTTCAAGCGGTTGATTTTTACTCGCTAATGCATTAATATATTTTTTGTTCGGTGAATTGTAATGAAATAGCTCGACTCTTCCAAGCTGTTGATTTTTACTCGCCAATTGCATTAATATATTTTTTGCTTGGCAAATTGTAATGAAACAGTTCGACTCCTCCAAGCTGTTGATTTTTCTTCGCCAATTGCATTAATATATTTTTTGTTTGGCAAATTGTAATGAAACAGTTCGACTCTGTCAAGCTGTTGATTTTTACTCGCCAATTGCATTAATATATTTTTTGTTCGGTGAATTGTAATGAAACAGTTCAACTCTTTGAAGCTGTTGATTTTTACTCGCCAATTGCATTAATATATTTTTTGTTTGGCAAATTGTAATGAAACAGTTCGACTCTTCCAAGCTGTTGATTTTTACTCGCCAATTTCATTAATATATATTTTGTTTGGCAAATTGTAATGAAACAGTTCGACTCTTCCAAGCTGTTGATTTTTACTCGCCAATTTCATTAATATATTTTTTGTTTGGTAAATTGTAATGAAATAGTTCAACTCTTTGAAGCTGTTGATTTTTACTCGCCAATTGCATTAATATATTTTTTGTTTGGTAAATTGTAATGAAATAGTTCGACTCTGTCAAGCTGTTGATTTTTACTCGCCAATTGCATTAATATATATTTTGTTTGGCAAATTGTAATGAAACAGTTCGACTCTTCCAAGCTGTTGATTTTTCTTCGCCAATTGCATTAATATATTTTTTGTTTGGCAAATTGTAATGAAACAGTTCGACTCTTCCAAGCTGTTGATTTTTACTCGCCAATTGCATTAATATATTTTTTATTTGGCAAATTGTAATGAAACAGTTCAACTCTTTGAAGCTGTTGATTTTTACTCGCCAATTGCATTAATATATTTTTTGTTTGGCAAATTGTAATGAAACAGTTCGACTCTTCCAAGCTGTTGATTTTTACTCGCCAATTGCATTAATATATTTTTTGTTTGGCAAATTGTAATGAAATAGTTCGACTCTGTCAAGCTGTTGATTTTTATTCATCAATTGCATCAATATATTTTTTGTTTGGCGAATTGTGAAGAGACAACTTTTACAAATTGTTGACTAAATTTTCTTAATTAGATAACAGCTTAATTAAATCGTGTAGTCTACGTGATGTCTAGGTATGATAACGATCGTGCCGTTGGAATGGCGGTTATGGCGTGGTTATGGCTACCGAGGAATTATGTAAATAGTTCATAGCAGTGTAATGTAGACAGTTTTCAGTATTCAGTATTCAGGTGGCTCATGTCGCGTCATAATACAGAAATCACTTTATCCGACGCAAAGGAAGGGAAAATGCCGACGATGAAATCTCAGTCTTAAGAGGGGACCAGGCTTATTTGTAGAAGCTCCTTTGAGCAACAGTCTGGCTCATTATTCCGAAGCTTATCATGGCGTCTGCAACAGCCAAAGTGGATAGCCCGGATTTAACGTACAGTTCCACTGTTCCCGCTCAAATTTTTGCCCTTAATGAAACGCTTGATCCCAATTTATGTGCTCGCCTTAAACAACGTTCGTCCCTTTTTTGTTATAATGCACGTATAATTTACAAAGTGTAATTGGCTTACGGAAATTCGTTGTTGCCATCAAAAAGTCGTGGGAATCAAGCAAAAATTTTCATTAAAACTTACGGCTTCCAAGACTTAATTTGCGAGAATAGGCAAAGGTAACGAATTTTGATATTTCGCGGTTTTTAACGAGCGAACGAATTCGGTTCCGCGAAATATTTAAATTTCATCAAAATCATGGACATCTCGTCGAAAATGCGATCCGTTTGACGCGGAATGGCTCTAAAAGGTTTTCCGCGTAAGCTATTAAATTATTTAGAATAATTATTTTCGGCTTTCGCTAAATTACCAGGGTGGCTGTCATGCCATGTAATTGACCTATATCTTCAGTAATTCTGGCAGTTTATGTTCGATTCAAAATGTCGGCTAATTGATCGACCAGAATTATTAAAGTTGATTGAATCGCATTAACAAGTGCGCGTTCTTTGATCTCTGCATTTGGGTTCGGTATTAACTCCCACGATTACCAACGTTACCACATTAAACAAGAAAAAATTCCACAACACCTTTTAAACTCTTTTAACAACAGGTTTACGAAGCATTGAAAGTGACTATTTTATGTTACTTTATAAAAATAACGAGAACGCGTCTATCAAAATTTTTTGCCATGTTTTAATGATAAATACTCGAGGAAATAATTGACGATAATCGTGGCAATCAATTAGTCAACAAATTCCGTTAAACAGCTGTCTGCAACACGGATTCGAACGGATGCACTGAAACGCACTTGAACTCTGAACATCTTCCCAGACATTGCTCTCTTCCAAGAACGATATTAGATTTCAATTACCACTTTAATTACGGAAACTGCAGAAAAGAGGGAGCTCGTCGACCGCGAAAAACCAGTATCGGATTTCGTGTATACACTAAGTGGAAATGTTTCGCCACGGACGGCGGGATTGTTATGCGCGTTTATTATTTGCGGCGTCACAGATGGG
The DNA here is from genome assembly GCF_050948215.1 of Halictus rubicundus. Lineage (NCBI taxonomy): Eukaryota > Metazoa > Arthropoda > Insecta > Hymenoptera > Halictidae > Halictus > Halictus rubicundus. The sequence goes on from NC_135166.1 coordinate 5,571,864, forward strand.
AAAAGCGTTGCTCGTTTTCCGCAATCGCTGGCCCGTGCACGTTGAACCAAAAAGAAAAACCGTTTGCTGAAATTTTAGCCGGACTCCCTTTCCTCTTCGTTCCGTTCCGTTCCTTTTTCTGCGCGACACGAGTTTCGTTGTCGAACACGGAAATTTCCTTGGCAACAATTCATTGGCCGGACTGGAAATTTGTAATTACATTTTATCCTCATTCATCATTCGTTTTCGCAACTCGCTTATCGACTGCGAAGAAATGGAAGTTAGATGAAAATTGATTTCCTCCAATAACTTCAATGAGTCGAAAATAATGTAACAACAACCTTAAGTTCTTCCGATGCCTTTAAACGTTTATTTTTCATTCACTTTTGCCATGCAAGCATAAAGTCCACAGTCTACTTATCATTAAAAAAAAAAGAATGAAAATATATTATATTTTTGTGTATCATTAGATCGGAGATTTTGCGAACTTAAAACAAATGCGTAAAATTTAAAACAGTACAGTGATCAACACTAGGTTTATGAAGCACTCAAAGTGAGTATTTTACATTACTTTATAAAAATAAGAAGAAAGTGTTTATCGAAGTCTTTAGTCATTTTTTAAAATAATATATTCCTAAAGAAATTTGTTGAGTAATTCCACGTAGATTAGGTTAGAACCTAGTGTTAAAAGAATGTAGAACATTTTTGTGCATACGATTAGATTGCAGATTTTACGCAAATTTAAAACAGCGGAAAGAGATTTTTTAAAATTTCGAGAGACAGAAAGAAGCGTCTACTTGATTCCAGTTTCCTGCAACTTTTATTTTGCATAAAGAACTGTAGCCTCTAAACGAGTCCACGCGGTCAATAATGAGAATAGTGGCACTAAAAAAATAGATTGAGTGAATCCTAGCAGTACAGTTTTAAATCTAACCCGAACAACCCATCATTTTGATTTAGATCCTGCGTGACAGAATGAATCTTTAGAGGGTAGCTGTTTGAACGGTAAACACGGCTCGATAATGTAACTAGTATAATACCTGGCAAATGAATAATAAGTAATACTGGGTCAGTATGGTTCGATAAATTCCAGTGTACAGTCAAATATTCCCCTTTGCCCTGTCGCTGTGCTTAGTTCCTGTCCAATTTGCATCTAAACACGCGTGTAAAAAAAGCTCGCGGAATTTCGAACTTTATTTGCAGGCGGCGGCAGCTAAGTCGCTAACAATGTTTGCGTGATTGAAAGTACTGTGTGCGCAACAAAAATTGGGTCGACCGACGCCGCGCCATAAAAGCTTGCTCTCCTGTCTGCAGACGTATCTACCGGGTGGCTCGAAATAAAACGTGGCCGCCATTGAAATCGCGCCCTTAATTTCTTACCGGCTTTCAGCAAATTGTAAACTACTTTCCCGCAGGGCTCTTAATAGCCTCCGCAATCTTTCCGAAAGAAAAGTTTCCCGTCTTTTCAGAGCGAGGATCGCGTTAACTTTTTCTTGGCTCGGCCTTTTTCCTTTCGTGGAAACCACTGCGAGCATTAATATTTACAAAACCAACCGGCAAACTGCTATCCGGATCACAACATATTCCCGGAAACAAAAATATACACGCCCCGTGTCTTCGACGGTGTTTACTTTCCTTTTGGAGGCGCGCTTACGTGCAATCCGCACACGTTTGGGAAACTATAGATCAACCAAAATATTATGGTCTTGTGCGCGACCGGGTTGACTTTGAAAGCAGCCTCGATCGGTGTTTTTGTTGATTAATCGTCGTGTTTGAGCGTTGCTCTTTTATGGATTAGATCCGGAATGAAAATACGTGGCTACGGGGATAGGTATTTTCTAATTTCATAATCAATGTTGCCGAGACTCCGTTCAAGAAAATTCCCCTGATTTAATGACCTATTCGAATAAAATACGTTCGCCCATTTTGTGTGTTACATATTGCAAACTGTACTGTTAGTCTGTTGTTAAGTTGCAGAGCGGTATATTTGTTCAAAGTGTTAGATTATGAATAAATCGCAGGTGGTGGAATTGAGGAGCGATAGGGGATGAATATTAAGCAAGAATATTTTCTTCAGTTTTTTTAAGGGGTCCATGGGGGTTCAAATGATTCTCCTTTTATTTTGTAATTTATCAGGCAGTATGTTAACATATTATTTGCAGGAAGCTTATTAGCATGATTCTCAGTGATAGTTTTTTTGGCAGTAAACGAGTTAGATATTCCCCAGTGAATAATGAGTTAATAATGTTTAGACACGGCTCGAGCCAATGTCAAAAATTAATGTTCCACTCGAACGAAACGTTTCCGATGACGTCCGAGGTATCGCCGGTGTGAGAACAGACGAAACAGAATCGGGGCCGGCGAAATAAAAAATTCGACGACCCTCGAGCCGAAGCAGGAACAACGGTGAGCGTTTCCGAAATTATGAACTCAGCGCTGCTATCGGGAATTAGAGGTGTATTTCCAAAGTTTCGTCCGCCTCGCTCGCAGCTCGCAGCTCGCTTGCATATGAAACGCACGGAACGAATTTCGCGTCCGTATAAACCGTGCCAGGATGGAGTGCAATTTGCTATATTTTTTTTGTTCCTTCTCTCTTCTCCTCTCGATTTTATTTTTTTGGAAAATTCCGTGAAATGAGTGAGAGCGAGTGGGTGAAAACTTTGCGATCAATAAAATCGCAGAAACTTTGCATCGCTCGCGCTAACTTTCCGCGGTGGGTGGTACCGAGGAAAGGGAGAGAAAGAGGGGTGGGGGAGAGTCAGCTTTTCCGTTTCGTTTCTCGTCCAAACGAAAGATTTGACAGCGTTGCCTCGCGATGCGAAACAGCGAAAGGCGAACCGCTGCTGAGGAAGTGCCGACCGGAGAAAACTCGCGGGCTTTCCAACTTCATCATTTGCTTCAGTTTCTGCTGGCATATACAGATATATGCGTCGATACCTGAATCCTGACAGTTGCATCCCGTGCGAGGATGCACCTTATATTCATCCTTTTGTCTTCATAACTAAGTTCTGTCCTTCCAGCGTCAAAATTGCAACGTGCCGAATTTGAAACGCGACGGAATCGAAATACGTCCAGTTTCGAACGCGTCTATTTTGTAAAGCGTCGAATTCGGAACGCGTTAAAATTACAACGCGCCCGATTTGGACCGCGGCAAAATTACAAAGCGCCGAATTTGGAGCGCGGCAAAATTACAAAGCGCCGAATTTGGAGCGCGGCAAAATTACAACGCGCTGAGCTCGAGATGTGCTGAATTTGAAATTTGTTGAATTCGAAACCCGCCGAACTTGAAATGCGTTAAAATTACAACGCGCTGAATTTGAAATCCAACGAATTTGAAACGCGACGAATTCGAAATGTGTTGAATTTGAAGCGTGCCGAATTTGATATGCGTTAAAATGATAACGCGCTGAATTTGAAACGCGACGAATTCGAAATGTGTTGCATTTGAAGGGCGCCGAATTTGAAATGCGTTAAAATTACAACGCGCTGAATTTGAAACGCGACGAATTCGAAATGTGTTGAATTTGAAGCGCGCCGAATTTGAAATGCGTTAAAATGACAACGCGCTGAATTTGAAACGCGACGAATTCGAAATGTGTTGAATTTGAAGCGCGCCGAATTTGAAATGCGTTAAAATTACAACGCGCTGAATTTGAAACGCGACGAATTCGAAATGTGTTGAATTTGAAACGCGACAAATTCGAAATGTGTTGAATATGAAGCACGCCGAATTTGAAATGCGTTAAAATTACAACGCGCTGAATTTGAAATGTGTTGAATTTGAAGCGCGCCGAATTTGAAATGCGTTAAAATTACAACGCGTCGAATTCGAAATGTGCTGAATTTGAAACGCGACGAATTTGAATATGTTGAATTTGAAACGCGCCGAATTCGAAATCTGCTGAAAACTACAACTTGCCGATCTTGAAACGTATAAAAATTACAACGCAGCGAATTTGTCACGCGTGGATATGTCAGCGCATAAAATTTGCAATGCACGAACCGTCAATAGTATGACATCGCAATCAAAGTCCAGGATTAATCAACGTTCTTTCGCATCTCGTGTCTCTGCTTCATATATTGTCCTTGTTCGTGGACACTTGAGACGATTCTAAAATGAACTTTTTTTTTTTCGACGCTCGTATTAAGCGTCGCTATTAAACTCCGCGTTCCGCGCGACTGTGATGAACATTCAGCCGGAAAAAAATTTTGGGCACTCGTTGGACTTTCTCGTCGTTTTCCAATTCATTCTAGAAGTTTCACTCCGAGCGAATGGGTTTGATTGAACTTTAACAGCTATTCCCGTGCGCGGCGATCGTGCGCATACTGGAAACAAAAAAAAAAAAAAGAGAAAGAGAAATAAAATCGAGCAGGTAAACACTCCGGCGTATAACTTAGAGAATATTCGGTTTCAATCTGCTATCGGCGGATTCCTGTGAGTGTTTGATGGTCTTGTTTATGTTTGACGGTTCGTAAAAGTAAATGACTGATTGAAAATGTTTGTCGAGGTCTTTCAGAAATAGTATAATTCAAGTACAAATATTTTCTGTAATCATCGAGGCACAGTTTCTTCGCAATCGCATTCAAAATATAACAGGACATCGGTGTTCTTCCAAAGTTTAAGAAGGTCTTTCAAAAATAGTATAATTCAAGTACAAATATTTTCTATAATCATCGAGGCATAATTTCTTCGCAAAATATAACGGGACATCGATGTTCTTTCGAAGTTCAAAAGTGAACATAAATTCCGAATATTTTCCAGAATAATCAAGGCATAAATCTGTACCATACGTACGCTGTGAAATCGAACAGTCTGCATTTTATATAAAAATTGAGCGAGCTTGCTTCGCGGTTGCATTTTAATTACGGCGGAGCCTTGAAGTCCCGTGGCTTAGGATTAAAGATAAAATTTTCGATTTCAAAATGAAATGCGAGTTTTCTATTTATACGGATTTATCCGTCGGCAACAGTTGCTTTTTACACGGAGGGGGACATTTCTTTTTTCGATAATACATAATCCGAGGAGGGAATTTCTTGTTGAATGAACGCGTTGATAAGATCGCGATGGATTAGAGCCGCGGAGCGTGATGGGACATGGCCCGACATCGGATTTCGAATTATATCAGGGGAAGCTGCGAATCGAATTTTAGCTGTCCTCAAGTAATACAGTTAGGATAGAGAGGAGGCGGCCGGCCGGTCGAATACGCGGAAGAACCAGTGTCCGGCTGGGATGACAAATTGTACTTTAAAGCGCTCGGTGAAAGCTGTTCCGACGCACAGCCGGAACACACCGGATCCGAAAGCTCTGTTATGGATGACAAATCGTCGTAGCAGGTGTTTGGACGAGGTGCGATCTTCCTCGGAACTTATCTACGTGCCCTGGTTGTTTGAAACGAGCTTGAGGTTCTTGACGTCTGAAAGAAATGCCTCCCGTATATCTCTTCACTAATAGAAAACGTGTCAGTCGGAGCGTATTTGTAATCGCGGCTACCATCCGAATTTCGAAACCCACGTGTCTACTTGAGGCCGCGATATATGCAACCCGAATTACGCCAACAGAAATTCCGATCGGACCTTTCACTATAATTTGCTGGAACGTGAAAATTAACCCTGCGCTAGCAATATGAGTCGACTCTGGCAAATTCCCAGTTTTTGAACAATTCTTCTACAAATTTTTAGCTTTGTTGTAAAAAGGCTTGAACTTTCGTCGTAAATATTACTCTTGCTTAAATTAGGCACGACGAGAAGCACTTCAGAATTTTTTCAGATTTTTCAATAGCTCAAGAAAAGAAGAAATTAGGTCTGAGGTTGACAATGGACTGCAAAGGGTTAACCCTCTGCACTCGAGTGGTGACTCTGAAGCGCCACTAGAAATTGTTGTGGCATTATTTCAAAGAAATTAGATAAAATATTACAAAATATTTGTTACACTACAAAATTTCTATTTAATAGATTACTAAACATTTAAATATTATATGTAGAAATCGGATCAGTTTCGTATGAATAAAATGAAAATATTGTAAGACGGAAGAAAAATTTAGTTTTAGATTGAAAGTAGCGCCGAGTGCAAAGGGTTAAATTCAAAGTAAATCGTTTGTTGCAAATGGAAAGAGCAAGCTAGTCCAGGAAAAAATACTCCCCACCACTTGTACTAACAAATTGTGGAACCGATATCAACCCTTAACCTACCACCGCCTGTCAAAATGACCGTTCCAGATTTTTTATTTTACAATTACTGAAATGGTAAAGATGCTTTCGTGGGAAATGATTAACACTAGAACGACCGGAGCAGTCGAAATGACTGCTTCCTAATTTTTTCTTTTACAATTACTGAAATGGTAAAAATGTTTTCATCGGAAATTTTTTAATGAACCTCTTCATTGAAGCGTGTATTACAATAAAAGTTGTATGAAGTCTGAATGGGCACAGTCTTGTCACTGTTACAAAGCAATATACGTCAGTCGCATTTATTGCTCGGTCGTTCTAGTGTTAAATAAATATATTTAGGAGAGCATGTGTTATAATACGGACCCTACAAAATCCAAATAAATTCAATCTCGTCATTTTTACAAGACAACATGTCACTTTTAAGGCTCGGTAGGTTTAGTGTTAAAAAATTCCACAATTTCCCATGTAGGAACATGGAGCAAAATTTTCCACGTTGGCCAAGCAAATACCGAAAAATCTATAATCTGCAAGGGCCAATGAATAAGTAGAACTAATCCCAACTAATTCAAGGACTGCTGATAAAGAAACAATTTCGATCCATCGTAGATCGTGCGTCACAAGTGAAAACGAGTAGAACGTGGCCAGAGTATATTCCGTGAAAAAGAATGCGTTCCACGATCTGGGCGTTGTGGAACTAATTGCAGGGCCGCTGGCATAATTTGTTCATCGATCAAGAACACCGTAGAGGCTAGGGTAGAAGGTAATCCCGTGGGAGGAGGTTGTGGTGCCTCGCGTGTAACACGGCCGAAATCCAGGCTCGTTGCGGTCTTATCTTCTTTCTGCTCTCACCATCCACCTGCGAAATTTACTTACACGGGCCGGGTGACCTCGTCCCATTAATATTTTTCATGGACTCGGCTAACTATATTCCGTGGGAAGCTGGCTGCTATTATGCTCAATCTCTTATCGTTAGTGGCCGCGCTATATATCCTCGAGAACCGCTTCCTTTCCCCATTGCTTTCGCTGGCCAGGTTCGAATCGGACATTACCTACCTACGTGTGCACCGAAAATATGGACGCGGATCCGAGAGAGAGAGAGACACAGAGAGAGGAGAGAGAGAGAGAGAGAGAGAGGGGGGAGGCCGCTGCGCATCTACCACGTCCTTTTGCTCGGGAGATCGCCTATTCTCCTCGGACCCGAGTGAAAGGCCGCGGGCTAGTCGGCTCGTCAATAAACTTTTCTACGTTGGCCACGTTCAGCAGATAGAGGTCCACCGGCGCCTGGTCGGGCCGGACCGGGCCGTACGCGTTCCCCGGGCATGATCGATGATAAGTCGACGACGAAATTCGCTCCACCCCCGGCAGAGAGGCCTGTCGTCTCCGCCTTTTATTTTCGACGGTTTATCGATGGACGGAGCCGTGCATGTCAAGGACATGATGATACATTCGGGGAGACAAAAAAAATTGTCTTGCCAGCGGTCCACGCCAGACAGGCATCGTCCACCGATCGAATACCACCGGGATCACGGCGTATACGAGTTTTTCACTCGGACAATATCATAGGCTCGACCGTGGCCTCTATTAAACCTTTCGGGCACGGGATCCATCATAATGGCCGACAATTTCGCTACGACATCCATCTTGTCCCTTGCAAAGTGGCCTGTACCGTTATTAATACATTAGAATGCCAAATACCACCGTCTGGGAACACCGAAACCCCGGATCTGTATTCATTTATACATGACGGATGCTCCCTTCAAGAAAACCGACGGAAAAGTCGGAGGCTCGGGAATCATTCTTCTTGGTGGGTCGCGTCACAAGACGCCATACTTTGCCATTAAGTGATGTAGCGGATCTGTGGATCTCGTCGGGGTCGTTGGGAACTGTACGGCGATGCTCGATTTCTTGGAATTTTCTGAAGTGATTACTAGACTGCGTCTATGAATATTGTAAATGTCAAAGCTGTGATCTCTGATATTCTTTTTAACAGTAGATAGGACTCCACTTGCTTAAATAAAAACGTATATTCATATTTCCAGAGAATATATTATCATCACCAGGATCTTGCAATTCAGACTGTGGATGAACTAACATGTACACGTATATTTAGCTATATTTTAGTGAAGGAAAATTTTTTAAAATTATTACAGTGTTTGCTCGATATTTGTCCGAAACACGGGTCTAGCCCTTGACATATATCGGCCAGGAGATACTATTTGTTACTACCGTGGCAGTGGGGATAGTTCTGGGACTTTTATCGGCTAGACATTTGGGACATATATAGAGTAAACACTGTACCAACCGAGAAACTGTCCTTTCAAGTACATTTCGGGTAAATCCTTTAAAATAACAGGAAATTCTTGGGAACAGAACGGAGGAAGTATTCTCATTGCAAAGGGTGCAATTTTGTCCGCACGATCACTATTTAACGATCGTGAAATCGATCATCATTTAGAACAGTTAGCTCTGGCCGCTCGCATGGTTTTCCTGTTCGTTTCGGATCGGTGCTATAGAAACGCATTGTTATAAAGTTGGTTTACGCGGTCAGGGAACCGATCGGCGATAAACTTTATAATTATTCCGTAGTAATTTCACGAGAAGTATGTCTTCGTGCGCGTTCAAAGGATCCATCGGCGACCTAATACCCATCAGCCGGGTTTAAAGCGAGTTCTACCAATCCTAAACCCCGATCGCATGCACCGGGACCTTCAATTGATTTAGTCAGCACCGACGGTGGAGGAAGGGTAATAACTCGGTTCGTTTCTATCTGACCTGGTAGAATTACTGCCTGATCGTTAGCACGAACTGTTTTTACTACAATTTAAAAGATGTTCCATCGATTTAACAACGTTCCAGAAGTGGGACAGCCTTTACTGTGCTTCCTCTATTCGCGATCTATTCTAGAACTAGATTCAGTCGATCGTGCAAGAAATCGTCTTCCCAAAATTCATATTTACTAGATCGCTCGGAATCGTTATTGAATTGCGCCCTAGGTAGTGTTCCTTGTAATTCAATCGTTGCGATCGATCTTTTGTAAAATGAACTCGACTCGCGGGACAACCATCGCAAAATACAGTTATTTGATCTCTGTCTTTATGAATTGGATCGTAAAAATTGATATTTGCACACGCATTTCTAGCTTATCGTTCCGATTAGCATAAGCGGTGATCACTTATTTGATGACGAATGTTTTCGGAGCCGTAGAGCTAGACGAGAAACAGTGTTCTCTCGCGTTCAACGGTGGTTGTTAGAGTGTAATTTTTATTACAAAGTCGCTGTAAAACTTCGCTTTCACTTCGATTTTTCAACCCTTTGCACTCGAAGCTATTTTAACTCCAAAACGAAACATTTCTTCCCACCTAGAATATTGGCCTTCTATATATTTTTTTTTCATGTTATATATACGAAAATGGTGCAATTTACTCGTACAATACCGAAATGTTTAGTAATTTATCAGATACAAACAAATCTAATAAAGTAAAAAATATTTTGAATAGTGATACAGCAATTTGTAGTGGTGCCTTACGGTCACCATTCGAGTGCTAAGGGTTAACTGTTAAAATTCATTTTCTATCTCAGGAGCTGACGTTCATAACGTCAGGATAGTTTTCCCCGATTTATTTTTTCGGCCCAAATACCCCACCATGCGGCGCAGGGTTAAAAGAAATGATCAAGAACCACGACTCCGTAGATTCGCGATAAGGTAGAGTGACCACGTTACCGACAAAAATAGGTGAAAAATGGTTTTACGTGCCGCAACTTTTCGTCCTTACACGAGAATATTTTTCGCTGGAAAAGGACTCATTCGAAAGAGGAAGATTCAATCTAGCGCGCGCTGGTCACGAGCTGACGAGATCATGCAGATATTTGGTAATATAAGCGTTAGAAGTAGGCGAAAAATTGACGATGCGCGTGCCGTGGAATCCAAGCATTTTTATGCCACTGGATGAGTTTTCTGGATGAAGTCGAGAGTGGCGCGCGCTAGAAAATATCTCCGGCTGCAAATTGAGCTATATTTTATTTTGATTCTCTGCGAAGTAAAGCCAAAAACTTGAAGCACGTTTCAGAATTCATAATATCGATAATACAGAGCAAAAAATGTGACAAGTTAACAGACTTAGGACTCGTAGGATCAAGACTACTTTTGTTATACGCTTACTACTGATTTACACTCTTAATTTATACTGTGAGCGTAAGTGTTGTAAATCAAATATTTAAACAATATTTGTAAAGACTCCGTAGATTCGCGATAAGGTAGAGTGACCACGTTACCGATAAAAGTAGACGAAAAATGGTTTCACGTGCCTCAACTTTTCGTCCTTGTATGGGAATACTTTTCGCTGGGAAAGGGCTCATTCGAAAGAGGAAGGTTCAATCTAGCGCGCGCTGGTCATGAGCTGACGAGATTGTGCAGATATTTGGTAATATAAGCATTAGAAATAGGCCAAAAATTGACGATGTGCGTGCCGTGGAATCCAAGCATTTTTATGCCACTGGATGAGTTTTCTGGACGAAATCGAAAGTAGTTTTCTGGCGTCAGAATTCATGATACCGATAATACAGAGCAAAACATGTGACAAGTTTAGTCACAGACTCAAGACCCGTCGGATCAAGACCAAGACGGATCTTAAGTCAGTGGCTGAAGGCTGTGAACGGAAATTATGCAGCAGTTACCGACCCGCTGGCTCTGCAAAAGTCTAAAGGCTATAATCTGTGATAAAAAAATTCGCCGGAAATCAGTTGAGCGTTGCAGGTAAACGGTGCCGGTGCGACGAAGCCGCGTAATTGTCTCGGGTGCGGGTGCGGACTGTTTTAATCGAATAGGAGCGCGCGGCACGGTTTGCGAGCAAGTGATATTCTCGCAGAAAATGGGAACGTCAGCGCGTAAGGTATCGCGTCGGCGGTGGCGGCAGCGAGATTTTCGGTTAACAATTCGCACGCGAAACCAATTATCACCGTTGGGCGGGTTCGCGCGTCTACATCGTCGCCTGGGACCGCGCCGCATCGGGCTCGTTCACCGAAATATCCGATATAATTATTCCCGATGATATGGGGGAACTGCGAATGCAGTTTTCGACGAGAATCGTTCGCGAAGTCGGCGGCTGCTTAACGAGAAACGAGAAATCCCGGGCCACGGTGTCGAAGACGCCCGCAGCATCTTCAACCCCGCAAGTCAAACTTCGAATAAGCTATGCGTCATCCTGAGAGTTTCCCCGGAACCGGCACCCAACAATTAACCGTCAACGGCAGCCAAGTTTTCCCATTATCCATTAACCTAATTAGACGAAATTTTGCAGTATTGGCTATTCGACGGCCGGCTAACGCATCGCCGGCGAAATACGGTCATTTACTGATTAGACAAGCGCGGGCAGGTACAAACCTGCCCGCCCGTTTGTTCGGTGACATTTATTTTCGGAGAACGTTGTCTCCGACAATAATTCATGCTCGCTAATTGAACGCGATCGTATTATCAAGTAATTAACGTCGTATTATTGCAGCGTCGCTTCACTTTGCCCAATAATTTCGTTTAATCCCGAAAACTGCTCCACCGGTGTCGTTCGAATCGTTTTTCGGTCTTGATTTTAAAACGGACTCCGTTAATGAGCTCGGTAAATGATATTAAAAAAAAAGACTATTTAATAAAGAACAAAATCGGGAAAATTCATTTATAATATTATTGTACTCACAGCGGCAACTTTAATTGACTCGGATTAAGGAGGTTCGATTTTTTCGTCAGAATTGCAAGGTTTTTACAGATGCATTGTTTCTTGTCAATCTTTTGTTTCTAAATATTGCTAGTTTTGCAAGAGTTTAGTTTCGGGAGCTTCTAAAAGACAAAAAAGAAAATAAATATAGGTATAGAAAATTGGGAAACAACGAACAACCCCTCAAATTGATCGAGGAAATTTAATTATGCCAGATGCATAATTTTTCACACTGCCAATGTTTCCATATTTATTTCAGAACACAGATACTATGCGCAAAACATCATATAATTTTGTGCGAATTTAATTACTCAAAATTCTGAAAGAGGATGTCGAATAAAGGATGTCACAAAATAGACATTCATAGATAGCAATTAAATCAATATAAATAGAAAATTACAAAATAATGAACAACCTCTGAAATCACGAGAACACCATCTGCAGCAACTACTTGTTAACAAACGTCATTGAATAATATGCTGTATATTCATGTAACCAAACTCTAGTAATACGTCCAAGAATTAGAACGATCGCGAGGTACATGGAAAAAGAAATATTTGAACAAGCCCAGGAACTCGAAGTCGGTTCGAACCCATCGCTACCTCGACCGAGCGGCGTCGAACTCGCAACGTCGAAGTGATCGGTCAAGAAAGTAAGTAGGGAGGAATTTCGCTCAACAGGACAACAAGCAGCAGTTCCCTCAAATCGATTCTTTCGTCGACTGCTATACAGTCTACCGCAGACCAGTGAACCGAAGAAAACCAGCCCCGCCCCTCTCTCTCGCCAATTTTCCAAATAGAATTTTCCGAAGACGAGACCCTGTCCGGACCAAATTTGGTTCCACGTCGTCGGACACGTTCCTCTCTACTAAACAGTAGCTCCTTCATCGGTTCGTCGCGGCCTATGTAAAACAGCTTGCATAATTTACGAGTTATTTGAGGACGATCATCGTAAGTGCCTCATCTCGTATGTAGCCCCTACCATATTTGCTGGGTTTCGAAAAATGCGCGCGAGGCGGTGTCGCATTTCGCGCGCGTATTAACTCCTGGCTTTTTATTTAAAAATCGGATAATGATCTTCGACGTCTTCTATGCGTTTCCTCCATTTGGTACGTGACTAACGAGTTCCTTCTAAAAAAATAGAAACTTTATACAACCCCTAAATTTTTTAAATTATGCTTCTTGAATTTTACGCACATATAAAATTTTGCTTCGTTATAATTTACGAGATAAGATTCAGATAGATTCAGATCACTTTCGATCTTTGTTTTTAGACGGCAACTTAAATCGCGCAAGCCAATTAGGGTGACATTTCCCCAGAGAAGGGGGTGATTCTCCATGAAAAAACAAATCGAAAATACAGAATAAAATGTTCTCATTTAAGGCTTCGTTCTCGAGAAAATCGATATTGAATATTCACCGAGTACGCATGTTATTCGATAGGAATTGTCAGACGCGTCTGATCACGACCAACCAATTCTACTTCCTGCATATACTATAGCACTCGAGCCCGACGGATCTTTAAGCTCGATTTTCTCGAAAACAGAGCCTCGAACGAAAAACTTTTATTCTTTATTTTCGACTTGTTTTTTCACGCAGAATCATCCCCTCCTCGGTTGTACCACCGATGCTGGGACATTATGTGTAATGGTAAAGGTATTGCAAAAAAAAATGGTGTGGTACTATCTCGAGACATGAACGAACGTAAAATTTCAGAGCAATCCACAGTCACATCGAAATTTCGTGTTCCATAAATCGTGGAAAATCGACGGCTCCGAGTGGGATCATTAAATTGAAATTACACTCGAGTGGCGGCGAGAGCACATTAATTTGTACGCGTGATATGACACGCGCGAAATTCGCGACGGATAAATGTGATTGATATTGTATAGCAATAGCAATACAATGGAGGTGTTCCGGATATAGCGTAGATTGGCGAACTTACGTCTACGCGTCGAGGTGCTTACATCCCGAGAGCATGGCGGACGCTATATCGTTATCCGAAAGGTGGGGTTACATTCAAAAGTGCTTTCGGAATGACTGTTTCGTCGACTTCTTAATTAACAACTTCCGAAAAGCGATGAAAACTCCGCGGGCTGCCGTCGCTGTCGTCAGGGGTAAGACTTGAATGAACGAACGAACGATGGCAAGGACGTTCTCTCTCTCTCTCTCTCTCTCTCTCTCTCTCTCCGCTAGATTCTGTGGATAGAGCTAATTAAATCCTAGCACCGACCTTTACTTGTACTCGCAACCAAAGCGAACGTGTCGAAAGCTCGAGGAGGCGTTCACACTTAAACGCAATTTGCATTTCATTAATTCGCCACGATCCCGGAGATTTTGCTCGTCTGTCTTGCCAGACCTGGCCCGTCCCTCGCAGCTACGTTTCAGTTTTCCGCTTCCTGTCCGCTGATCCCCGGGTCCTGATGTCTTCATCAGGGATCGCCGGTCGCCGATGTTTGCCCGGAAGAGAGAACCCGGCGAAACGCGCAGCTGGTATATCCGACGGAGCTTGACCCTGCCATTATCTGAATTTTACAAGCCGCTGATAACCCCGCTCATTAACGCACACTACTCTTCAGCCGGAATCCCTCTTCACGTCGCGACGTTCAACAATTTTTCCTTTCCTTTATAGCAATTTTTAAGTGACTTGTAATATTGACACGTCACTCGCAAGAAACACCTAACTGTCAATCACAAATTTTGGCTGGTGTACGCATGTATAACTGAGCAGCGGATACAACCATAACATTTTTTGTAATAGTAAATATGTAGCAGGGAAAGGGATAAGGTGATCAAAAGTGCCCTTGGACCAAATTAAAAAGCTAATTCGATAGGGCATCAAGAAAAACCCATTATGGGGTAAAATGCATTGGTTTTTGGCCTGTTTTCCCCGTTTCAGTCGTATGCGAAAATTCTGAAAAAAATCTAACAGATGTCAAATACCCGGGTACGTATGCTGTAATTAATTCAGATTTTTAAGTTGAACATCCTGCTTGTAAAGAACAGAAAACTCGAGAAAGATCGGAGAAATGCAGATTCTAAGAGCGACATTATTTGTATTTTTACAGTATCACCGTACAGGTATTGATCATGAATTTTTTCATAAACAGTCGCACAAAGCAGAAATTCAAGAATAAGTGATAAAACTGTCGTTGATATTCAGTTTACAACGCACAAGAATGTCATCTCGAAATACGGCCAAACACGTACACGAAATGTTCAAACACTTGAGCACTGCGGATTTATATGGTGAATACAAACTGTTTGCATTAATAGCGAGACACAGAAGCTGTACAAACATTTGTATCCTTTTTTAACAATTAAAAGAAAACAATACAAAATGCATAAAATCGGCAGTCCACCGATCCCAATTAAAAGTCGACGACTCCGAATGAGAATACTCCCTTAAATAACTTCGGTTTCGCAGGGATTGCAGCGGTCGATATTCGGCACTGGAATAGTTAAAAGATTGCGATAGAAGCGCGTTCGATCTTGGTTCGCGAGCGCTTATAGCGGGTGTCGCTATCGCGGTGTTCGCACTGCGGTATTCATCGAGTTCCAAATTCAAAGTGACGTAAGTGCGATCAGCGGCGCGGCGACTGGCTGGGGGAAAAGGGTTCTCGGTTCGCGCTCCAATAACTTTTGGTCCCGGTAATCCTGAAATAGTGGTACTTGTGCCGAGAGAGGCATATATTAATAAGGACGAAGCAACGCGCCACGTACCGCGCGCACGTTCGTCTGTAGTAAAAAGAGATGGAGTTGAAGGGGTTAGAAAGGGGGCGGTTATGATTTTCTCGCCAGCTGCTCGCATCCCGATATGCACTGTATTAACGGTATAATATGCCACACCACGCTCGTACCCGCCCGCATCCAATGTACACCCGAACCCCCTCTCCACCGTCTCCTGTTTCCCTCGACCTCCCTAACGTCGCACCCTTACACCCCTCCACCTTTCGCCCCGTTTCCATGTCGAAGCGTAGGCCACCGTTCCACCCGCCATCTTGTCCCGGTCTATGATGTAATTCACATCTTTCGACCGTCATGAAATATTTAAAGGTTCATTCTCCATTCTTTACGTACCTGTGCACCGGGCTGCGTCAAAAATTGACGTGCGCTCAGAGATAAGTAGAATCTCCCTGCAAGTAGTCAGACACTAGCCCCGGGGAGCTTCACGCGCCATCCATCGTCGCGAATCGACTCCGCGACAATAGAATATTTTAACGGCAAATTAAATCGACGCGCTGCGACGCCCGGCACTATTTAATAATCATACTCACCCGCCTCGAAATATTTATTCAACACGTTCACTGTCTTGTTCGTTTTGCCCCCAGCGCCGCAGTGAAATCGCACATTTATAATACTGAAAACACAAATATTGTCGTGTTCGCTTGTACACTCGATACACTGTAAAATTTATTTGTGCAGTTATTTATTTTGCAATAAGTGATTCAGCTTTTTGCAACAGCTTGGATTAGCACGGCTATCACACGTGCACGAGTTTGTAGCACATACGAAATGAAGGAGAATTATTTATCGAGGATTTATTTATTACTTTTCGAGGAGTCTACTTCCCTTTGCTAAATTATTGTAGTCTTTTCTCAGGGGCGTACGTACTATTTAATCAAACATTTTGAAAATAAATTGGTGGCGGTACAAACGCGTTAGTACCGTGTTCAAGATTTTAAGCAGTCACTTTCCTCGCGAATCAACAATACACAGTGACACACTTTAATCATATTGGACACTGTAAAAAAATCGATTTCTCCCAGTTTGTTTCACATAATGCATTTCATTGGAGCGTTACATTACGAACTAAGCACGATTCGATATCAAGCGTAAATCAGAAATGCACTATTCTCTTTCTAGTAAATCAGAAATGCACTATTCAGTATAGGAACCTAAAATAGCAATTAAAAATTTCACGAACGACTCGGTCCTTCGCTGAACATTCCCCGGAACGGTTCCGCATCTGCCGGAATTTTTCTGCGCTCGGTCCGGAGCTCGTTGCACCGAAATTATTGTCTCCGAATTTCTTCGTTTCCCGGTCATTATTTAATAACGCCGGGAGCATCTCGGTCTGCGAATTCTAACAAACGGGTCCCGGTGTTCCCGGGTAGAATTATGATGCGGTGTTACCCCAGGTGGTGGAGCTCGGAAAAAAAGGATCGTTTATGTCATGCTTTCGCTAGGATTCTCCTCGTTCCTTATTCTTCCGTCGCGTTTTCTTCTGGGATTAGCGAGAGCAGATGCACTGGCCAATCTCCTTGATCCCTCCGCCCCCTGCCGGAACGAAGAGAGTAAGGACGGAAAACCGGGTGGAAAAAAAGGAGGCGAAGAAAGAGGAAGGAAAAGTCCTGTTCACGGTACCGGCAAGGACGGAGGACGAGGATTTTGCTTCTTGAACACGGCCTGCGTCGAGACGCCTTCCGGCTACGCGTATATATTGACTCGCCCCGGCGAAGTGCAGGCGTAAATATTCATGATACTATTTGAAGAATCGGGTGTCCATGCTTCGAAGAGTCCCGTTCTCGATCGGCAACAGATCTCCCGGAGACACAGAGAGCTAATCGATTAATTGGGGTCTTCGATTACATTTGAAACTTATCTCCTTTAATCAGAGATTCACTGTCGCGATTATGATCGAATATCATTCTCGTCTTCTCTCTCAGGACGTGTTGGGTAGGTTTAGCAGCGGTGCTCTCGGTTTCCTTCGATTTTATGCAAATCGCATGCAGAATTTCCGAGATTTGGATCTGAGAGAGCTAAGCTGAAACCGACTGTGGGAGAAGGTGTAGGATCGCGTGTAACACTTCCGAGCACTCTTTCGAATGGCCAGGGCGTACTTTTGTCGGGGTTGTTAGCATACTCGGCCTGGCAGAACGGGGCTTTGACACGTCGCGTCGCGTCGAGACGCGTCGAGTCGCCTCGAATTTCCCGCGTTTACGGTGAAATGACGGGGCGTCGATTTCAGCGCGGCGTTCCTTGTGCGAGCGAGCCGCGTTCAAAGCCATTATCGTTGAAAACTACTTCGGCAGCGAAGTCCGAACGCTAACGATGACTCAGCACAGTATACCGAGCGGTGCTGCGCGGGATTTTTCATTGCTCTTTTCTGGTTCTTTTCCGCGGCCGTCCGCCGGTTGAAACGCCGGAATCGGCCACTTTTCTGGTTGCACGGTCGCACACGTGTCCGTGGGCATGGGATCCTCGTGTAAAGCACACTTTATATGGCAAGATCTGTCAGGATCTGCTGCCCCGCGAAAGAAAGGACGATCTGTTGCTCGCGCGGCTGATTTATCGGGGAAGAAGACACAGCAACGATTTTCTTTGATGCCAGGCTGCTGCTGCTCTTTCTCCTCTCTGCTTTCTTGTTGCCACGGTATCCGGTTGATTGCCGGTCGATCGATCGCCTCGAATTGAGAATATACTGTCCCGCCGGATAAAATACGCGGCCAGATGAAATGCAAGCTATAAAATTGTCAGCCCTCGGTTCCGCGCGCATAGGTGACGGGGGCACCTGCTTGTATTAAAGTGTCCCGCTCGTTGTAATGTATGAAATGACTTCGTTGTCATGGGAAGCCAATTCTCCGCCTGTAAATAGACGACTTTCCAGGATACCTATCGACACGGGCAATTCCGCTCGCAGCCGTAAATACAGCTGCATGGTGAATAGGGGATGCACGGCTCAATCTCTGTCTCAAAGGGGCTCCCGGCGATTTAATGTCCACGAGATTTCAGCTGGTTTAATTATTAATGAACGGGAACCTGTTGTCGACCGTGCACACTAAAAATTAAACGAACAGGTATACACTTGCTTCCGACAAGTTTAACCGATCGCGATCCAGCCAATTTTATTGCACCGTAAACGTCATCCACTAATCCAGCATTTTATCTCCGAGCTGCTCGCGGTGGTGAATTTTACGCGCTTATGAGAAAAATGGGCAGATCAAATTCAAAACTGTACCAACCTCGGGGAAATTATAGACTAGAAATATTACTTTTAGGACATGCTCCTCTTTTATATATGATTTTCAAGAATAATTTGTGAGTCTTTTTTTTTCTTCCGAGGTGCATTTAACCATATTAGCTTTGATATAAACGATATAAATTTTAAGAAACCGTCCCCGGATTTGTTATTTCTTCTCTTTCGTGGTGACACTGTGTAATTAGGAAAATAGAAAAATAAATAAAAGAGCGTCGGGATAAAAATGAAAAATATTTTCTACGACACACTGTGACCTCTTCTTTCAGAAAATTTAGATTTTTGTCTTTAAGTTGCTCACAATAGACTCTGGATTTCATGCATTTATAAGAATAATGGGCAGATCAAATTTAAAACTGTACCAAAATCGGGAAAATTATACACCAGAAATATAACTTTTAGGACATTTTCCTATTTTATATATGATTTTGAAGAATAATTTGTGTCTTTTTTTTCTTCCGAGGTGTATTTAACCATATTAGCTTTGATATAAACGATATAAATTTTAAGAAACCGTCCCCGGATTTGTTATTTCTTCTCTTTCGTGGTGACACTGTGTAATTAGGAAAATAGAAAAATAAATGAAAGAGCGTCGGGATAAAAATGAAAAATATTTTCTACGACACACTGTGACCTCTTCTTTCAGAAAATTTAGATTTTTGTCTTTAAGTTGCTCACAATAGACTCTGGATTTCATGCATTTATAAGAATAATGGGCAGATCAAATTTAAAACTGTACCAAAATCGGGAAAATTATACACCAGAAATATAACTTTTAGGACATTTTCCTATTTTATATATGATTTTGAAGAATAATTTGTGTCTTTTTTTTCTTCCGAGGTGTATTTAACCATATTAGCTTTGATATAAACGATATAAATTTTAAGAAACCGTCCCCGGATTTGTTATTTCTTCTCTTTCGTGGTGACACTGTGTAATTAGGAAAATAGAAAAATAAATGAAAGAGCGTCGGGATAAAAATGAAAAATATTTTCTACGACACACCGTGACCTCTTCTTTCAGAAAATTTAGATTTTTGTCTTTAAGTTGCTCACAATAGACTCTGGATTTCATGCATTTGTAAGAATAATGGGCAGATCAAATTTAAAACTGTACCAGAATCGGAGAAATTATAGACCAGAAATATAACTTTTAGGACATGTTCCTATTTTATATATGATTTTGAAGAATAATTTGTGTTTCTTTTTTTCTTCCGAGGTGTATTTAACCATATTAGCTTTGATATAAACGATATAAATTTTAAGAAACCGTCCCCGGATTTGTTATTTCTTCTCTTTCGTGGTGACACTGTGTAATTAGGAAAATAGAAAAATAAATGAAAGAGCGTCGGAATAAAAATGAAAAATATTTTCTACGACACACCGTGACCTCTTCTTTCAGAAAATTTAGATTTTTGTCTTTAAGTTGCTCACAATAGACTCTGGATTTCATGCATTTACATGAAATTTAAAACTGTACCAAAATTTAAAACTGTGCCAAAATCGGAGAAATTAAAGCCCAGAAATATAAATTTTAGGACATGCTCCTTTTTTTACATGATTTTGAAGAATAATTTTTGTTTCATTTATTTTCTTCAAAGGTGCATCAACCATATTAGTTTTGATATAAACGATATAAATTTTAAGCAATTGTCCCCGGATTTGTCATTTCTAGGAAAATAGAAAAATAAATGAAAGAGCGTCGGAATAAAAATGAAAAATATTTTTTACGGCAACGCTGTGACCTCTTCTTTCAGAAAATTTAGCTTTCTGTCTTTAACAGAATTCTGTCTTGAAGTTGCTCACAATGGATTTCATGCATTTATAAGAAAAATGAGTAGATTAAATTCAAAACGATAGTGGTTTCAGAGAAATGAAATACCATTGTCCTAATATTTTCCACGCACCACGACTGTTAAGGTTGGGAATGCATTTCTGTTTATCTTTCGTTTCTGACAATAGTAAACAATTTTCATCCTACACGAGAGTAACAAATTCTGTTCCACGCAAACATAAACATATTTGATAATCGTTTGAAATAGCAAGCTCTATGCCTGATAAAGATACAATAGAACGAACGAGGAAACAGGATCTTTTGAATTTCTAAAAATAGGAAAAAGCTTCAGGAATGTATTCCAGCCTATCAGTTCTCTCGCCGAGAACTTGATTATTCGAGAAGTTAATTAAACAACCAATCGGCCAGATGCGATACCAGGAAGATTATTCTACGCGTAATAGTCTAGGTTATAACTCACTTCGTCGCAGATATTTCCGGTACAAATACGAGTAATAAATAACATTCTCGGTTCAAGAATTATTCATCGAGTGGTCCGCTCATTTCGCTACCGCGAATAATTAGTTATCCCCCCCAGGTTTTTATCACCTCGAATGTCAATATGAAGTGTATGCCGGGGACCAGTGTATTAATCAGTCTAGCAATAAAATCGGTTTTCTAGTCGGGTAGAACTTTTGCCGGATCGCAATCTGTATTTAGCTGGGGTAGAATCAAGACCCTTTATCACTGTTCTACAAGCCGCGGATTGTATTTGCATATTGGCTACACCACCTAGTGGTTCTACGACTTTACCGTATTTATGTTTACGTCTGTACATATGAATCGGAACAACATCGTCGCCGCGAATTAACATTCTGCGGGTTTCAATCGAAGTGGCGAAATGCTATTATCGTCCCTTTGCAAATGCTTTCATCTTCCCTTTTTGCAACAAGAAGCTGCTGCAAACTTCCGAGCGCCGTGTTCATTATCATACTCGACAAGATGCGGACGTTAAATTTTTATTCAGTCGGAGCCTCGATAAAATATTCTTTCCCCACATAACATTTTCTGAAATATTACGAGGTTCTGCGAACTTCACTGAATCCACACAGTTAATATTACAGAAATATTATTATTATTAGTTACAGCATGTAACCCTTTACGAATAATTTTACAGCTACTAGAACTGGAAGAAGAAGAAAATTTGAAAAGCAATTTACCAAATTTGTTAAATTTATTAGATTCAAAGGAAATTAATGACTACACTGCGGATATTTATGCAAAATACAAAATTTCCAAAGTCATTTGCAGCGAGAAGAAATTGAGCAAAAGTGTATTCTTGCATTTGATAATTTTAGCGAGTCGAAGACTCGTAAAACTTGAAGTAATGTCTTCACAGACTAGTATTTCACCTATTGGTTCTCCACAAAATCCGGAATTTATTAATCAATTAATACCGAGTCATCACGAGTCTGACTCAATATTATAGTGCAAGTAGTGATTACATAATCGCCTGGAAGAACAAATTTAGTTTCGCGTTCTCTTACAATATCCCAACGAATTCTTCATCACTGTTCCCTCATTACGTCGATGCAATTAATCGATATACCATTATCCTCCCAGCCCCGTCCACTTATTCTCAAATTAAGGAACTGGCTGGAATCTCTGCCGGGGATCGCCTGAGAATATTCCCATGTTCCCGTGGACAAAAATCAAACTACAAATGCAGGAAATAGATTTTTAAACACGCCTTGTGCTCGCGTGCTTCCACGAGGGAGAAGAAGCTCCTCTATTATTTCGTTCCACTGTCTACGACACATTTGCATGCCGCCTTGGTACGTACGCATTCCAGTTATTAGCCTGAAATTACAAAGGTGGACGACACAGGTGTTGAGCTGATCACGCCTCAAAAACCAGTCAAACGACGCTTCGCGAGTCTTGTGGGAAGTCGCTTATAAATGATCTTTCTTACAGTGCTCGCCGATGGGAGAACCTGGCGAACGGTAACAAATGAACCTCGGGGGACACTAGAAACGCATGAATCATGTCGCGAAATGTGTGTTGCGAAAGGTGCGTCCGGGACGCTTAATTTTGTCACAGTGCCTGCAGATTTTAGCAACGCTACGTTTGCTACCGGCGCGGCCACTGTCTTTAGCATAAATGTTGGAAACGCATTAACCCCGTGTATGCTTGCCGGAGTCATTCGTGACCGGTCTCGGTGGCGGTAGGGATGAGCTCAAGTATGCAATATTCCGATACTAGACGACGTTGTTTATTTCGAAATAAGAAAATCGCCATCCCCTCTTTTTCTGTTAAAATTGTTCTGTTGAAAGCTGGTTTCGACACTTTATACATACACGGGCACACGAAAGTATTCGAACGCCCTTTAACACTAGATTTACGGGACCCGTCAAAATGACGGATTCTAATATTTTTAATTCACGAATATTGAGGTTGCAAACATGGATCCACGAGGAATTATTTAACAAATTGATTTCTCTAGGTATATATTATTTAAAAAATAGCTACAGATTTCGACAGATATAGTCATGTTATTTTTATAAGGAAATGTAAAATAGTCATTTTTAGTGCTCCGTAAACCTAGTGTGAAAGTACTTTTCCTGACCTGACTCTTTTTGAGCAATTAGGAGAATTAGTTTACCGATGTGCTAAAAACTTGGAATTGACGTTCCAAAACTTTTTTATTTGAGCCTGTAATGAAAATTTAAAATATACGTTTTGTAGATCTATATCAGTTGTACACATTCTGAAAATTTCATCGAGATCGGTTGACGTAGATAAAAATGGCACACATGGGAAGATGTTAGATCAAAAGTCGTGTGAAACTATGATTTTCACCACCTTTAACTATTTGTAGCTCGTGTGTATGTTGATCGATTTCGATGACATCTTCAGCATCTATATAACTGACATAGATCTACAAAACGTATATTTTAAATTTTCATTACAGGCTCAAACAAAAAAGTTCTGAAAAGTGCCATTTTTATATTCACATGTAATTCTTACCAGTTGCAATTTTTTTCATAATCTTCTTGGCACATCATTTGGAAAACTAACTCTTCTAATTGCTCAACAAATGTCAGGTCGTTTGGTCCAATTTAAAAAAAAGTTATACTGTTTTAAAGGGCGTTCGAATAGCGAGGCTGTGCCGCTACATTCGAAATACGACGAAAGGCGGTCCCGAGGCATCGTCTTATATCGGAGTAAAACTGTGTTAGTGACAAATCGTAGGTTACTATGATCATGTATTAGTGACTAACGTAGGTTAGGAAATTCCGTCGGCTCATTTTCGCGATGAGCACACGCGAGTCGTTCTAATCGCGTAAAACTGAAAAGGGGAAAACGGAAACCGCATGGGACCGGCGCACAGGGCTAATGTCGTCGATAGAACGAAAGTAGGATCGGTTCGCAGCCGGTAAGGGAACGAGCCAATTTCCATAACCTGAACCAACGACGCCTAGAGCGTGCAAAAATGAAATGTTAGATGCTGTTGCCGCGCGACCATAAATGCAAAGCGAGGGGTCGAACGTTTGTGTGGCACATTCGCGATACATTCAATCAACGCGTAGTGACATCTTTCGCCGGTCCGGTCGCGGTGTTCCTACACCTCTCGGCCAGTTAATTAATATGCAAGTCGAATTTTATCGCACCGTAAAGTGTTTATGGGGCTCGATAATTAGGTTGCACAATGTCTTTTCGCGTCGCTTTACGTCGGACGGTTCAGCAGTGAATAACATTTTTCGAATCGTTTACGGCCGATTTGCATACGCGTGCGAACGGTGCGTGCAACTTTATGCACCAGCCTATCTGCAGGCGATTCGGAATATTTAATCGTGCTGCAATGTCGGTGTTAAACGATATGCAATTGTAATAGCGAGGTGTAATCAAGATTTCAGCGGGTTCAAATTGAAGCGTACGTGCAATCGGTTGCTGCTACATTTTTTGTGCACCAAATTTGATTTGGGACTTGGGGGATTATATCTTAATACAGATTTTTTAATCAAACTTTACAATAATCGTACCGATCACAAACCGTGACTGGAATTGATTTAGATTTCTCGCAATTTGTGTAATAATATGCGTTTCAGCGAAGAGATTTATTAAAAAATTCTCTTGTGAAATAGTGTCTCTGTAATTCCAGTGTAATTATAAAATAAAAGAATGTAAAACCGGTCATATGACCGGTCGTGATATGGTTAGTGTTAACGATACCGGAGCTACGATATATCGTCGTGGTTCATCGCATTTCTAAGAGCGCCTATCATAAAGTGTAATCTTCCCCCTTTAATTCAAGGCCTCGAACGCGCAAAAATTCCATCGCGATCGTATTGAAATCGCGATTAGATGATTCTCGGATTTTTCCGCGATTTTAAAGCGTCATGCAGAATTTATTAATCCTTTTGGCGCATTAAGCGCTGGCACTGCAGGCGGAAAGAGTACGGAATGAATTTATTTGTTGCGTCGAATAAATTGCGTCGGTTTTGCCGGTGCGTAATGAAGGTGTTAACGATCGATAATTGTAGCAGAGTATGAGTTTTACGAGCCGCATAGATTTAGACGTAAGATCAATTTAATATGTCTCTTAGTTTGTACGAACCGGGCGTTTACGCGGGCATTAAATTTATAAGTGAATAGCAATCGCGAGGTGGCATTAAAAATCGCCTTGACACGTTTAGAAACAGTTAAACCGCGTCTCGCATGATTTATCGGGATTGTCAAGCATTTTACAGCGACGCGGTGGCGCGTGATTCACATAATTCCAGGCCGCAAATCACCTTATATCAGCCTCGAAGCATCGGCCATAATTCAAGCGGTAACTCGAAGTGAAATTCGCGAAAAAACAAATGGCCTCGGGATCAATATTCACTGGAACTTTTTTCGCGTAGGGGGGGTGTGGAGGGTAGGTGGGGGGAGGGCCTTTTATGGCCGACGGAAGCGGGATTTCTTGCTTATCAGTTTATAACGATAAAATAGTTTCTTGCTTACGGGAGTCTTTGAAATTTTAATTATTTAGACTGCCCGCGCCGCGCCGGTTAATGCATTCCGCCCGACGACGAAAATATTCGTCGGTGGACGGCGCGGCGGCGGCGGCAAGAAGCATAATCGGTGTTAATTTCCATAAAGAGAAGCACGTTTCCCTTATGATAATTGATGGACTTCGATCGGGATGGAGTAAAATATGTATTGGTTTTTCTGACGCAGGGAAATTAGCCGTTTGTCACGGTTAACGTTGACTTCCGACAGTATAACGCGAAACCCGACGGCGGCATGCTCGATGGCATTCATCCGCGAAAGGACCTAATCAATAGCAGCCAGAAGAAGTTAATTGGAGGATGTAGGAAACGCTTTCGCGTCTTGCGACATTCGTTTAAACGTAAAATTACTCGATAAACCGTTGATCCAACCATGTAATAGCCACTTACCTATCGCAATACCGTTTCGGTAAAAAGTATTCAATCCACGGTCAACGTGATCCGCGCAAAAATTCCGTCAGTTTGTTGCGTGCGCGTGAAAAAGTCAAGAGCTCGCTTATCGAGCCATTCAGATCCCTTTGTATTCTCTAAATAGAATAAAAGGCAATGTACACCTGAAGAACTTCTCGCGACAAGAAACATTTCTAAAGCCTCTACAATTACTGATTTTTTAATGCAATCATTTTTCTTGACCGTTCAATAACCCTTTGGGCGGTAGACATTTAAAAAATTCAAAATTAGTTCCACATCTCAACAAAGGAGTAGTCGAGTGTAAAACAAGTCGTTGCATTGTGCAAAAGATAAACTACTAAAGAATTTTTCACAATAAGGAACATTTAAAGGACCTTCCCAAATACTGATTTTTTAATGCAATAATTTTTCTCCTGGTCGATGTATGTCCCCGGCTAGACCCGTGTTTTGGACATGTATCGTGTAAACGCTGTAATTCTTTTAATCTTTGCGCTGTTTCAACTATTCATTTTTGTAATAAGCGCACAAAATCTGCCGCAGTCTAATTACACAAAATCGAGAAGTTCACCTGATTTGTTCGTATCACATAAATTCGCAATTCTAATTCGACTTAACCGGCTACCGATTAGGCGAGAACACGACAGACGAATACAACGATAAAGCCAAGCCTTCCTCGACTGCCCAGGATGATTTATACGGCTCGCCTAATGCATAAAATTTTATCGTTTAGTTAGCAATGATTTCGTAAAATAACCGTGGACAATTCTGGTGGCGCAGCGGTCGCCGGATTATTAACGTCAATAAAACCGCTCGGCGCCCGAACGAAAGCTTTGATGAGACTTTAATTGGAGCCCTAATTGCGAGGACCGGCAAATGAAAGTGGAAACACACGCATTAAACCCTTTTATACATCCGATGACTACGTCTGGTCCATTTCTCGGTTGCCGCGAGGCACGGGATCGCGCGTATTTCTGCGACACACACGCAATCTGGATCATATAAGTTGCGTGCATGTTAATTCTGATGCGTGAATTATAACGCGCGATTCGCCTTCGGCTACGTGTAACACTTAATATAACGTCTTCACCGAGTGGCATTATGAAATTCCTTATTGGTTGTTCACACGATACTTAAATTTTGGTCCGACGTAAATACTTGGATTGTCCGAATGTTGCTCGACAAAAATGCGCCAATTATCCGAGGGACTGATTGAAAGTTCGATAAATACTTCGGTTAATCGATCACTGTGTTCCAGAAATATTCGGATAATTAGGGCGGCGCACAGTGTGACGAATGGCCTTTTTAGCTGGACAAAACTCTAAATCGCCTATTTTTCTATATTTATCGATTAATATGTTTACAGTTGTATAAAATATGAATAATTATTAATTTTTTTACAACATTTAGTTGGTTTTTGTTAATTAAACAATATATTTTAAGCGATTTATAATTAAATAAAAAATACAACAAAGTTGGTAATGGATCTATGTAACACAGAATGATTTAACAAATAGTAGATATTATCAAAGAAGACGTCATTTTTAATTTGGGACAAAAACAATGTAATTTTGGAAAAGTTATAGTACATGTTACTTTTTGGAGATTCAGATATATTCTAACGGGAAAGAATTATTCTTTGGTTTAGTATAAGGCTTCACTTTATAAATAACAACTCTGTTTCATATTATTGTTTACTATTTTAATAAAAACATAATAACATGAAAATATAAATAAAACAAAACAAATAACAGAGATCAAAATCAGTCTTCAATAGGAACATTCGGTTGCTAAAAACTAATAACTTATAAACTAATAACTTATAAACAAATGTAAATAGAATATATCTAAACGTATTTGTGTTACGACAAATGTTTGGGTTTACGACTGGAGAAACGAATTTTCATACGAAGAAAGTTTAGAGGAAAACTCGGGGATCTTATCATTGTTTATTCCTTCAATATACAATGAATGAGACTAAACAAACCGCTAACAATAAGTGGCGACGGCAATCGGTATCGGCTGCGTTCGAAACGCCCGGCCCGAGCTATGATTGTCACGAGCGTGTACGTAAAACGACGTAACTTCATTGTAAAAATTAGTATAGTTGCGCAACGTTGCGCAAGCCAATTTTGGTACTAAAATAAAGCAGAGAATCTCTACTTTATTTATATGTAAAAATCGTCGCGTGGGGCGACGTGGGGCATATACTAATTCATTAACGAAGAGTAGTAACATGGGCGTTTCTGACGACACTTAATTTACAAAAATAGAGGAATGTTATCGATAATTTGGAATTACTAAAGTGAAAATACATGTTTTGAGATGTTATATCCATCATATATAGGAAATTTAAACACTCCTTAGTACATTTAAACATATTTCTAGCGCGTATGGAAATGTGCCCATTCATTTATAGGTTAGGTGTTCGTTTTTTAGGTGAAGTTTACACGCTCTGTAAACATACAACAAAAGAATTTTAGGTTTTAATATTCAAGGGTTTTAATACATGGTTATTTTAGATTATATTGGCACAGTTAGTTTTTGTTGACTTGAAAGTTACTTTTGTCCAGCTAAAAAGGCCATTCGTCACACTTTGCGGCGCCATAACCGATCAAAAACGCTCGAAATCGGGCAACTTTACAGGCGTACAGCTTTCGAATGCAGGATTCTATAAAAGAAAAAGTTGGAAATTTTTGGTCCCCCAAAGTGAAGTTCAGCTCTCTATTTTCTCGATTGAACAGTATCATCTTGTAGCAAATTCTGAAGTAGAAAAGACCGTTGGGACCGCAAACGGTGAAATAACTCGTTAAACAAATGGAGTGTTGTATAGATTTTCTATTCGTCTCGACGTTAGTGTTGGTATTTTCTGCTAATGGCTACGGTGCGTCCACGAGAGCCTGCATGTAGATCCAGACGCACGGTTCATTTGCCGAGATGCAGTCGCATGCGAGCCTGCCCAACAGTTTGCGATCGAGCACGTGAAGGAACTATTCTTTGGCGTCCCGAGTAGGATCGCGATATACCGCGATATAGTGTAGACGAAATTAACGCAGGTGGTTGCGCTCCGTTGATCAGCCTCGTGGAAGTGCACTGCTAGCATGATTTATGGAGTACTAATTAACGCGTGAGCCGTATCGAGATATAGCGGATCCGATGGCTTTGTGTGTATGTCGATGATGAACGGTTCGTTTACCGTCCTGCACATTGCCAAGGGAGTTTTCGAGTGGCTGTGCATCGTTGATGGCATAGGATATCGTAAGGCTGTTATTTCATACTTGTTCCCGTCGCGCTTTGTTAATTTCATAGGAAACCTAGAAATTCCGGCGGCCGGGGGATCCGTGCCGAATTACAGAGACTGTGCTCGCTTTCGCCGAGATACACGCCGCGTTTAATAAAACGGTTTTGTAGATCAACTCGCTGCAAAACAGGATCAATTAGCTGCGCTGCGTGGCCGTGCCCTCCGGACTTAATTGCCTCCAATGAGCAAGATTGTTGAGTTCGATGCTGGAGGTGATATTACAGCGGGCGGTCCGTGTTTCCTTCCACTGGGTTCGTGCAAACATAATCACGGTTTTCATCGGTTTAAACTGCCAGCAATTTTTCTGAAGCTACGCTCTTTCCCGTTACATTCGTGCAGCACGCGAAAATGAAAAGTGCGAAACTTCATCTGTCGATTTTGAAATTAGTAGAAACAGAAACAAGAAACGCGAAGCTGAAGAACTTGAAACAAGGAGACGCGATAAATTTATTTGATGAAATTGCTTTGAAAATGAGAAACAGATGCACACGGAAGAGACCGAACGGAGGGTTTATGAAAGCCAGTATTCCAGCTCGAAAATGTGTTTTTCCGGTTGAAATCGAAGCGCCGTTCGATAAAATCGCTGATAGCCGCCCGACGGCGACTTAAGGCGCATTCTCATTTAATCGCGGCGGGACGAGCGGAATGGGGGATCCACTGTCGCTGCAGTTCCAGATTGAATCTTTTTTCCTCGCTCGCGCGGCAATTTCGGAGGAGAAGATCGACGCGATAAATTAAAATAGCGCGAATTAATTGGAAAAGTTTGTTCGCCGAATCTGGGTCGTTCGTCAGGCCGTGTGTTCGGCCCGCTGCGTTGCTCGTTCTGCTAAAGCTTGTGTGCAAACTTGAAAACTGTGCCACTTTTCGATGATAAACATGCGCACGGTGATTCCGGAAACTGAGAAACTGCATATTGCACTTGCATAGGTAGGCAGGCTTCGCCTTGAGCCATTCAACTTTTCTCTTGCCGCCATTCCGCGCATCTCTTCTTCCCGGACGGAAAAATGCGAACTGAATTCCTGAGTGCCCACCGGATAGCTAAATCCGTGTCGATTTCTCTCCAACTTTTCATATTATTAGGCTGGTAACTATGTTACCGAACTTCTTATTTTCTTCCACAAAATTGTTTATTACAATTTTATTATATTAGGTTAGGTTATATTACTTCTTTCTCCTAGATCAAACCTATTGATTAAAATCATTTAATTAAAACAGTACAACTTTTTAAAAATTGCACCAAACGACCCGACTTTTTTCAGCAATTAGAAGAATTCGTTTTCGAAATGATGTGCAAGAAAGGTTTTGAAAAACTTACAATTGGTAAGAATTACATGAGAAAATAAAAATGGCATTTCTTACAACTTTTTTATTTGTGTCTGTAATCAAAATTTAACGCGTTTTGTAGATCTATGTTAGTCATACACATACGTGAAAACGGCACGCATCGAAGGATGTTAGAATCTGTGGATTTTAAGCAGAAACATAGTATAGTGGAAAATGTGTAACACCGCCAAACACATAACGAGCTCGTGAATTTAGTTGGCAACTAAGAATTGAAATATTTAATAGAAGAGAATGCGGCCTCTTTGGTCTCGGAACGAACAAAATCTATTTTTCATTCGAGTATCTACTTTCAGCGTATTTTCACTGCGCAATATATGAAAGAGCCCTTTTCAGTTTACCTCGAGAGGCAAGATTATGAAGATTAATGGACGCCGGTGAAGTTAGTTTGTCCGAAGTGCCCGGCGTACTAAAGGTGACGGGCTAACGAAACGTTTTATTTATTTAGAAATTAGCTCGCAAAGGGGAGGGCAATTTTTGATGTCCTTTGATCACCCTTTCCGTCAGGATCGCGTAAGAATTCTTGTTCAACCATTGTCGTCAGGATAAAGGTGACAGGGAGTCACTCACAATTTTTCACGTCTTTCGTGTTTTCAGTAAACTTGGAAGACCTGAATGTGATTACTCAATTACCTCAGTTATTTCACTTGACTAACTATTAAGGTTATTTTGTTAGGTGTATGCAAAAGGTGTAGTCCCCCCTTAATTGACTTCTATTTGTGCACAACACACCAGTCGACAATAAAGTTGCAAAGAAACAATTGCACAAAATGGCGACAGATTATAAATCATTGTGAACGAAGGCTCGAACAAGACGAAAACTTCTGCATGCACCTAACGTAAACATCTCAGTGCCACGTTGACAAACTTGATTGTCAACTATGCAAGAAGTTACGCCGCAGCTAATAAGTTCCTCAACATCCATCGGCCCATGGACAGCCGATCCAGGACGTTCGCTCCCTTGAAGAGCGAAGATCTTCATAACACGTTGTCCCGGCGATGCGATCAAAGGCGACAGCTCAATTTATCCGACTGGGTCATCTTCGGCGTTGGGTCGCTGCCGAACACATACTTGAGAATCCTCGAGGCATTCCAGACGCCATACTAAGTGTCCTGCAGAACACCGAGCTGCTCTATTAACGGTGTCTAGGTTGTTCTCTCTGAAAAACTGAAAAAGGACGAGCTCTCTTTCGGGCCTTTGACATCGGACGCGGCGGCGTTCGGTCCGTTTGTCACCGGATGTCGCGACACAAAGTCTTCAGGCTCGAAGAGCGACGCGACGCGAAAAACAAAAATCCATACTCGTTCGCGGCCTCAAAGTAGGAACTCGAGAGGCACGGTTCCGATTGTGTAACGGCCGGGTCCGCCAGGAAACTCTACGCGCTCGTAAATCGAGCAGATGCTTTTGTGTATCGAGTGACACGGGCTCGGTCGAATTCGCAGCTGCGAATCGTACACACACGACAAGCTCGTTATCACGCGTGTGGTCACCGGCCACGACAGCGGAGGAACAGAGAGACAAAGTGGGAGAGAGAGCAGAGAGCAGAGAGGAAGAGGCTGTGTACTCGGCACAACAATTCCCCGGTGACTCCTACACGCCGGTTTGCACATCGCATTATCAACGACAGATATCAAAGCATTCGTAGAACGCGTGTCATAATGTGGGCCCGTACAAGCACAGGCCGAAGGGTCGCCACCCGACCCTGTTCAACCGAGAAGCATCCTTCTGCTCCCGACGAAATTCACGCAGCAAATTTGCTCAGGCAGTTCCACTTACACGGGCTCTGATATTGCGATCAAGGCGAGGACCACCCACATCCTTCCAGCCGCTATACGTCCAGCACGTGTTATCGATTCCCTTCGTAACGCATGTATGGAAACGGATGGACATCTTTTCCCGGCTAACGTCTACCGTGACTTAGCCCAACAACATATTTATGCAATCCCCGGTACCTCCGGTGCCCCTTTTCTACACGTGTCGCCGTCAAATGCCGCCTCTGAATATGTTTATGCTACCACGCTTGCGGTAGATTCTAAGCGGGACGTTAAAATGTGGCCAATTTTTGGGTAGCTCAAAAATAAATATGAGGATATTGGTAAGGTTATTTGGATCCCGAGAAAGCGTAAATCCACCATTGGTTGGTAAAGTGTTAACTTCAAGTAGTTATCGATCAGTAGAAATGTGAAAATTCAAAGCCTATCCTTAAAAATGTAATTTACATTCGTGGAAAGAATGAAGACAGATTTTGTTTGAGCTACCAAAAATTTGGCCACTTTTTAATACCCCTCTTTGTCTTGAGAATTTTGTGCTAAATGCGTAATTAATTTATTCATTTTGTATGAAACTGTGTAGGAAGTTTGTAAGACACAGATTTTGTTCGGAAGCAACTGGCTGACATGTCTGATCATGGCCAACTGATTCTACTTGTTCTATTAATGCACACTGCTCGACGAATTTTAGAACGCGATTTTAACACTTTAGCTGCGAGAAGCCTATCAAGGCTGTGTCATATCTAAAAGAAGCTTTACAGTTTTCTATGAATACAAATTTTTTTGTCATCAATATTTTTATAGAAGAGAGAGAAATATTTATATTTATCGAGTGGCTTCGTTTATTCAAAGTGGTTCAAAATTTTCATCACGATTCTGACTCGATATTATAGTGCAAAGGGTTAATCAATAATATGCAGGAAAGTTCAGAGATTGTAGTAATCTTCGTTATTTGTCGTTTTATGTAATTTCTATCGTTGTTGAAAAATTCTTAAAAAATCGTCCATCATGTGTCTTCGATTTTCAATATGTCAAGTGTTTATTCATTTCATTTCTCATTTATTTTTCTATGAATGTGGATCTAAATCTCTAGCCTTTTACAGTTTCTTGATTATTTTGGACGAATATAAAATTGTAGTAGAGTGTACATATTTTATGACATCTATTCTTCAAATATTGACAATAAAATTGCGAGTCATTTCCGTGTACAAGTGGAATGTTAACTATGCAACTCTTGCTCGTGTTTCCCAAAATAACTGTGAAGCTCCACGAATGATTTTATTTTACAATTTAGTCTTAGAAGTCTTTTCAATAATGACTTCCTTATCTTATGGTTGTCTCACTGGCATCGCAAACGCTTCAAAACCCACGCGACTTACTTCCATTTACAGCTAGTGCACTCAGTTTTCTAGGTCTGGGTCGTAGTTGGCTGGCAGAGCAATTTATCTTCGGTCGTCTTGAATATATCTTCCGTTTAGGTCCTAGGGAATTTGCAAGAAAATTGCAGGATAGGGTCGGCAGCTCCAGACAGGCCTCGTAAATTTGTGTAAAATTGCGTCTTCTATTGCGATTGAATTATTAACGATCCTCTCAAATCCATACGTTTCTCAAAACTGACGAAACTATCAAGTATTAAACAAAGCTTGTTAAATACCTTTGAAGTCTATTTCACACGAGAAATATTTCAACTCGTTTCAATATCCTTGTCCCGAAGAATCGAATGAATCGAATGAATCGATACGAAATAACCATGGAGTTTACTGATCAAAATGTAAAATCGAGAACTCATTTATGCAATTCGGACAAATTGCCGGGCTACGGTTTTTCGCGTCGAATACATACTGGGTGTCTCCGAATACCGTGACTCCCTAAATATTTTTTTTAATGAAAAATTAGTACAGTATTTTTTGTGTTTAAAGCAATGTATCGTGTTAGAAGCGCAGCGTTTTAAATACTTAAAATTTAACATTACACAAAAGTAATTAGATTCATCTAAAATGTTCTTTGTGCTACAAATAACTTCTCCCACAAATTTACAGATGCTTGCATCCCCACAAACCCTGTGTTCCTCTCAATTACGGATTTCAAGTTTAACTTTCATTTTCGAGGTTCAAGGTCATTTGAAGGTCATATGACCTGGTTCACACCTGAACGTATATATTCGTGATCTACGCGATGCAATATGAAAATATAATGTAAATTCAGACCAGCTTTCCAAAAGGGAAATGGCATGGGAAAAACTAAAACTATAAAAATCGAATATATTTAATCTTTCTATGCAATTTTTTGATCGCGTCGTACGGTAGCCTACGTATAAAATATTTTCCGCGTTCTCGCAATTAAAAAAGCTATTCGGTGAGGATCGCGGCGAAACGGGACACCCTGTATACCCGTATATCCGTCTCCGTTCGCCGCCGGGTCTGATTGGGTGTCTCTTTTTCCCAATTTTCCATCCACTCCTATCCCCGGAGCGGGAATCGAGCACTTCCGGGGGCCTTTGTGTTTACTCTTCGAATCAGCGGATTACCGAAGCTGGCTGGCTTCTCCAGCATCACCGGGAATCGCGGTTACCTGTAGAGTGAAATTGATAGATTCGAGCTTTGCATTTGCGCCGGGGCCATCCCATTTCCATATCCAAGTACCTACTTCCGCCTCTAACCTTCCCCCGGCGCCCCTCGTAAACCGCTCGACTGGTAGTTCCGCGCTCTCTTGGTTAGCACGACAAGCCGAACATCACTCGAATCCTCGATGGAATCCCCGGGAAACTCTCACTCGACCGCTTATCGCCTTCTCAAGCTTCGACGTCGTAAGGCTTCAAATATGAGATGCATTGAGAGCAGATGCGGCTGATCCAGAAAGGCTATATGGGAAAGGAACGGTGCGCCGACGCCGACGCCGTTGCCGAACGTCGTCTCCCGAACTTCTCTCTCTCTCTCTCTCTCTCTCTCTCTCTCTCTCTCTCTCTCTCTCTCTCTCTCTCCCCTTCCCCCCTCTCTATCGCTCTGTCTGTTCGATTCGCTGAAATCGCGATGTCGGGATGATTGAATTTCCTCGATGATCTTGGACGCACCGAGCGTGATCATGTTTGGCCGCGGCGAAAGCTCATCGAACCCCCCCCCCCCCCCCCCCACAGCACTCGAAATTCAGCTCGCGTACGCCCCGGAATTAACGAACGGAGCCGTCGAGTTTATTGAGTTGCCTCGCGTGATCCAACGCTTCGTTCCCCAACTTTTCAAGAACTCTGCACAATTATCCTTCGGCGCATAATTTTCCCGGAATTGTTTGCTCCGCTTTAGTCGCTGGAAATCGCCACGAAAAAATTCTCCGCGACACAATTGTGGGAGGAAATTGGACGGTCTTTGGCGCTTGGTCTTCGCTGGAATTTCATCCGTGTGAGAGAGTGCTTGGGACATAATTAAGAAATGCGTCAATGTTTCAGAGAACCTCGGTGTGTTTTAATCGTCAATATAAGCTTTGTCTCTTCCTGGATCAATTTCAGTGCGATAGATTTCCGGGACAAAATGGGATATTCTTTAGCGTTTGTTGTTACTTTAAGACTTAACCTAATTGCGAAAATAATGGCTCAACTTTGCCTCAGAAAACCAGAAATTTTTAACTTTTTTTATGTGATCCTGTAGATTTTGGCGAGAGAATGCTGAAAATCCAAGTTTCAATCCTAGGAGATCACTGGTTCAACTGTTATGCGTGTGTAAAGATGTGCAATTTTCAGTACTTTTGACAGGTGAGGGCGCCGCCATGTTGGTATGTAGTCACCGTCGCACGTCGATTGACGAGCGGGGCCGCTAGATGGCAGCACGAGCATTCTCGAGATTGATGATCTTTTCACCAAGATCCAATTGGATAAGCCGAAATTAAGGGGACGGAGACCTCCAGCCATGCAAGCGATTAAGAATTGCAAGTTATATTGATAACATTTTTCATATTTATGCGTGCGGAAATGATATTTCCTCTCAAAGATCGGCGTTTTAGGTTATCGGCATTACCTCGTGCTTGCGGCGCCATCTAGCGGCTCCGTTCGGTAAGCAACACGCGACGGTCACTACATAGCAACATGGCGGCGCCCTTACCTGTCAAAACGCTGAAAATCGCACTTCTTTACACTCGCATAACTTGTGAGCTGATGATCTCCTAGGATACAAACTTGGATTTTCGGAATTTTCTGGTTAAAATCTCCAGGATTACATAAAAGAAGTTAAAAATTTCTGGTTTCTTGAGGTAAAGTTTAACCAAAATAATTGACACATGATATAGATCAAACTTGTAGGTACGTCAGTGTTTATATTCTAATGGACCTTAAAAAATGTGAAAAGCGACATTTCAAAGTAACCAACAAAATTGAACACAAAAGTAGATTAAATAAGTTAATAAATTATCCTAAAATAATAAAATGTCTGTATGAAACTCCTTTTTAATTAGAAAAGGATTTTCATTGGCAATGTTACGCGACGAAGGGCGGAACTGTAGTGGCACGAGCAAATTGAAAGCGATGCGAACGCAACAAACGTGATCGATGTAAAATGTAAGCGCATACACATAATCAGAGTGTAGTTTGGAAGACCGAGATCGTAACCACAACCAACATATACGTGGAAGCCACACGACTGAACAAGTCTACAGGCTTCCTCTGCATTATATCATGGTGCGTTATTGGCCATAGTGGCTTGCAGCGAACACTATTCCAATGAAAATTCTATTAACCCGGTCGGTGTTTTGATAAGATTCGATTTGGCACACTGCTTCTGCACACGTGTATACCGTGCATCAGAGAATTAGTTTGGACTATCAATTTTGAAAGGTGCTTTCAGCTTTTCATTTAGCGTTTTAGCATACTCACACTATTTTTGCAGGACTCGTCCGTTCTCAAAGTAGACGATCTTCAAATTTGTATTGATCACAACACTATATTAGCTAACACTTGCCTTTCTATAAATTATTGAAATACTATTCCTTTTCATGTCAAGATTTCTCCAACCGATGCTCCTGCCAATTTCAAGTACAAATGGTACCACGCAATTCGTCCATTTAACACTATTCCTACCGACACTTCATGTATACCTATTCCTACCGCGACCGGTCAAATGACCGGTCTTTAGCACAACTTATATTTTTTAATATAGAATGAAGATAATAGCCAATTTGACAGTATAAAAATATAGTTTCCTTTATTTAGGAGTATATAATGTATATTTTATTCGTTTTCACCGCATAATATTTCGTTTACTATACCCTGTTGGGCCTGATGTTCCCCTAAAAATATTATGAATAGGTGCTCTTCCAGGATTAGACCCTTCTTTTACTTCTTGCCAAACAGTTCCGTCTACAGCAGTTTCGATTACCTCTTCCTCATTCTCGCTATCGGAAGTAACTAAAAATCTCCTTCTTTTTCGTCCTCTACGTACGTTCGAAACATTCTCTTCGTCCTCATCGGTGTTCGAGTCGTTCTCAAATAGATCACAATTTTCCGTACTGTCATTTTCAATATCAAAAATTTCGAACGTCTTGACATTTTGGGAATGAATATTCAAGGGATAAAATAAAAATTAAAATATAAAAATGTAAATCAAGAGGGATAAAAAAATGAACAAAAGATAAAATGTGAAACTTACTACGAAGTATTGTTGGTTCGTTCACTTTTTTGAAAATGACACTTATAGCACGTAATACAATATAGAATAAAAGTAGAATAATAATAGAATAAAAATACAAAATAGTAAAAGACTGCCGAATATGCTCCCTGTAACTTTCACGTTTTGATG
Source organism: Halictus rubicundus (assembly GCF_050948215.1). Classification (NCBI taxonomy): domain Eukaryota; kingdom Metazoa; phylum Arthropoda; class Insecta; order Hymenoptera; family Halictidae; genus Halictus; species Halictus rubicundus. Next base: position 5,610,118 of record NC_135166.1, read on the forward strand.
CTCTCTGTTCAGCTCGCAAGACTTTACCGATTTGAATTCGTGAGAAGACGTCTAGGCATCTCCTTCGGCTATGATTTGATTTATTTTACAGTCATAGTAGATAAGACGGTGTAAGAAAATCCGAGGTTCTGGACCGCTTCGGACACCAATCAGGCAAATAAACACCGCGAGAACTGCCGATAGGCGAGCGAGAACTGTAAACACTTTGAAGTGCCGTAAAGCAGTCCCTGGATGGCACTTTTCGGCTAAAATCATACCACAACTGCCTTACCTTTCGTTTCTAACGACTTTATAGTTTCGGAATTGAGTCTTTGAAAGAATACTATTACAAAAAGATATAAATCGTTCTACCGGTCAAATGACCGGTCGCGGTAGGTAAGACAGACTACAAATTTTTCTCAGAAAATAAACAATAACAAAAGAAGCGAATATTGAAAAATGTATTGTACGCATATTTTAGGAAAAGTCGTGAAGTTTATAGGCGATTCAATTACGTTGTACATAAGAAATTCTAATCGAAATGTTAAAAACGGTCCCATTTGACCGGTCCCGGTAGGAATAGTGTTAAACATTCGCAACCGAAATCCACCGTCAACACGCTTATTTCATGAAATTCGGTTGTGAGAACGATAATCCAGATCCCAACCTAATCCCGGATTCATAGTCCGTCCGCTGTTCGTCCGTACTCGTCTTGACACGTACGGTAATGCGCTATCCACGGCACGCAGCCGCTAAAATCAACAACCTGTGGATATTTGGCAATCTGCTTTGTACGTGGCGAACGGGTGTGGCGCGGGGGGTGGGGTTGGACGCGAAGAGACAGCTAGATAAATAGAGAAGGATGCGTGGCAAGTAAGACAGCTCTGGCGAGCGAGCCTGTAAAGAAAACGGGGGATTGGAAGCCAGAGGGAAATGGATCATCGGCGGGAAAAGGGGAAAGCGAGGGGAGAAAGGCGTTCACGCTGTTGCTACATGCGAGAGCAGGTGCTGGTTGCACTGGGTGTCGTTGAAAGCGATCTAACTGCATCCCAGGGCTGCACCGAAAACCGGCGGCGGCATCCGAGACGCCTGCATTTTACAGAACACGCGGCGAACCCGTCGCGCCTCCGAGAATCCTCTTCGGCATGCATTGCTTTACCCTCCGCGGGAAACAATTGTGACAGACGTTTATGGTGTTTGAACAGATGCCTCCGTGCATGAGCGAGCATTCAGCTCCAATTGCACGAGCGGAACGTTCCCGCTGACGCGCGTCTATGTCAATTCTCCCGCGGGATGAAACCGATCGAAGCGGTCTCGGGATTACGCGATTGAAAGCTGATTACGTATTCGCGTTGTCTTCTTCTTTTTTCACGCCGATCCCAGACAACCGATCCTCCCTGCTTCAATGTGTACTCACGAATCCGAGTCGCATTTCATCAGATCCGAGTGCTACTTAAAAATGACAGGGCTGCGACGCGCATACTTCTGATCTACTTACTCGTTGCGCGCGAGTTCATTTTCAATCGTGGAACAAGCAGCGAATGTTGCAAACGCACTTGCGGTGGCTGCAAACAAATTTTATCATTAACTTTTCGAAATTTTGAGGAATTGTATAATTAGATTTTATGCAGTTGTGGTAGAAATGAGTGATCGCAATTTAGAACAAGTGGCTTCTGTCTCTTGCCACAGTAGTCAAGTATTAATCTAGTAATACTAGTAGAAGCGTCTGACCACGGCTGACCGTATCTACTGACGCAAGACATGTTTGTTATCAAGAGTACTGAAATTTTAAACATCCATAGAGGCATTGAAAAATTTTTTTTGTGGCTGAATCCGCCATAGATTCGAAGATTGAAGCACCCTCTTTACGAAGAACCCGTAAAAATTGATATACGATTTTTATTACTGTTTTATGAAACAGAAATGGGGATTGAGTTGGGTCGTGTGGTGTCCTCGTGGTGTACTTTATATTATAGTGAAATTGAGGGTATACCTCGCATTCGAAGCTCAATAAAACAACCAAAAAAAAAGTCGTATATCAAATTTTAGGGGATCGTTGTAGAGATCAAGCTTCACACTTCGAATATATGGTACACTCAGTTCTGGAAAAAATTTTTCAATCTTTTTGTGAATAATTGTATAAAAATCTTATCGAAGATATTATACACTTTGAAATTAAAGCATCTATAATTGAATAAATTTTACTTACAAATTTGGGTAAGAGTAAATAAAAAAGTACATATATTCGAATCACCTGATTGGTGATTTATTTAAGATAAAAATGATGGCGTATGCGCTTCAGTATACCTGGGTAATAATTATAGACGAATAATCAGCAAAAGATTCCGCCAGGCGAGAATTCTCTGCAAAAAAGGAACTGGGCATTTAATTACTCGGACTCGGCAGAAATGCTCGCATTCATCTTCAAATTAGTAAAAAATAAAATTAATTCCCGTAAATACCAACCCCTTCAACAAATTCCCTTTGTAATATAAAACACAAAGAAATTCATTTCGGAGTAAGACTGTAAATATAATTTGCTCGTTGCAGACAAAAAGAGATAATGCGTCTCCAATTAAACACAATTTTCTTCAGTTCCGATTCTCGTCTATGCGCCAATTTCTTACGTATCGTTATAATAATGGTTGCGTTACGATTTCTGTACAAGAAAAGCGCCAATTTTAACACTGACATCCTCTAACGCTCGTTTTATTTTAACACTGTGATAATAAAATTATTTGTTCGCAATTTTAACAATTAAATTCTTTCTTCAATTAAACATACTTCACTTTACCTTAATGTTGAATTTTCAGAATAGGATTTTACAGACTAGATTATTCATCTCGTTATCATATTGTTACTTTATCACCGTGTCAATTAGACACCAAAGAACAGATTAAGTCGGAGAAACGAGGGCTGGACGAGGGTAAATTTAATATTCATTTCACTTCAATCGACCTCAACGATTATAATTAGCTTCCCGCGATCGATCATCCGTTTAATCGATCCATTCGGTGTATTTTCTCGGCATTGTCCTCTTGCTCCATTATTTCAAAATCGCTTTAAAGTGTCACCGCTTCGCTGGGCATTTCGAATTAGCAAGGTTGAGATCGCTGGGGTTGAAATCGCTGCCAAGGGATCTGCGGTTCGTACAAACTACGTCTTACGTCCGACTCCTCCGCTGTGAAACTCCCTTAAGGGTTGTTCAGGCGAAATGAATAATCCTCGTGCGATTTCGAGATGTATCGCTCTTTCGACGTTCCATTAACTTTTCCACCAACTTCGATTTATTAATGCACGAACGAAATCTGGGACCCTGTTGCTATCGTTCCTGCTTCGGGTAGTTCAACCCCCTGTAATGCGAGCAATATCCCTGCATAAATTAAAATTTTCCTTAGTTATGCAAAGCAGTTTCACCCTTATTTCAATACTCACAATTTTCTGTGGACGAAATCTGACAACAAGGACCCTGTTGCTATCGTTCTTGCTTAGGGTAGTGCCACCCTCTGCAATTTTATTTACAGGCAATTTCCGCGCATTAAATTCAATTTTTCTTAGTTATGCAAAGCAGTTTCACCCTTATTTCGGTACTCACAATTTTCTGTTGACCAAATCTGACAACAGGGACCCTGTTGCTATTCTTGGTTAGGGTAGTTCAACCCCCCGCACTGTAATTTTATTCACCGGTCTTTTGACTGTGGCAGATTTAACGTTAAACACTTCATTTCATTAGAAGGGATCTTACATCGCATTGCGGAAACAATCACATCGCTGTATCCCCAGGATCGCGACAAATACGCCGACGCACCGGTTCCTAACTCGTCTTATAGTTTACCGTGCAAACTCTCGTCGTATCCCGTGCACGTGTAAACACAGAGACGTCCTTTCAACTCGTAAGATATTCATCGCCGGATTACATCCGCTAGTCGGGCTATCGCTGATATTAATTTGATTGAGGTCAAAGGCAATAGGATGCAAATAGTGACTAAACTTTACTTCAGAAAACCAGTAATTTTCAACTTTTTCAAATGTAATCCAGTAGATTTTGGCGAGAAAATGCCGAAAATGCAAGTTTTAATCCTAGGAGATTGGTAGTTCAGAAGTTATGCGTGTGTAAAGATGTACGATCGCATTTTTGTATGTAGTGCACACTGATGCGTGAAATGCAGAATTTCGTAGAGCACAGATAAAAGTTGTTGGACTGATGTAATCGTGAACAATATTAATAATTCCGTGGGGGTTGTTACAGCGGTGTGCTTTACGAATACAGATTTAATTATTCTAGCTCGGTTTTTGTTCAGCACTGTTAGGATCGACTATGAAGTTCACTCGCTTTATTTTTCAATATAGTTTTTCGTTCGTGCAAGCAAGAACTTTTCCGGGCGCGGTGTAATGAAGCTACTTGAAAGGTGGCAGAAAGTTCTCCGGCGTAATAGGTAATAGATAGTTTAATAAACTTTAATTGAACAAAGTCTTGCCTTTTAACTACCCTTAGAAATGCGAGCACACTTGCTAGCAGAATCTTTAGCACCATTTCGGAATAGTTTTATATTTACCTTGATAAAGATACCTACTGCACATATGGATCTGCCTGGATTTCGGCGCATGTAAGTTATCGATCAAGAAATCAAGCGGAAAAATGTTTCCGTTCCAAGGACGACACTAATAGGAGGTATCCGAAGTCAATTCTTCCATGGAACCGTCCGTAGCGCATTCACCGTAACAGACGATAGTTTCGCTAATTGGAAGAGACAAGCTGGATTATTATTAGAAACTTATAATTGGACGAAAACTCAATAACAATTCCGGCTAGCCCCTGATTACGCGTAAAAGTTTCAGAATGGTTGCTGCGCGGAAGCTGGCCATTTGAAAACCTCAATTAATGTTCGCCAGCCAATGAGACCATCTATCCAAAAAATAACGATACAGGAGCTAGAAAAATACTACAAATTCTAGCTTCTCTGTATTAGCGCTTTACCTACTGAAAATAATTTTCGAATAACAGTCTAACGATTTTTCTTTCAGACAAAGTACAATTACTAAAAGATGTTAGACTGGGTCCGTTCTACTTTACCGACGGTACGTGCACGACAGTACCGACAGTACGTAGAGTGCGTGCGTGAGAAGGGGGGACAATTAGTTCTATTTTATATTTTATTAATTATCTCTACGATCTCAGCCTTCCAGCGGGCAGTGTGAAACATAAATTTCACGTTCACGGCCGCTTAAACAATTACGAGTCAGGCCAGGAGTGATTCCAGCGGAGATAATAAGCAGCAAAACAACGTTTCCCGTCCGGCGGGCAAACTTTAAAGCGGCCACGGTTTTCTATAGACTTTTTCGCACGGCAGACGGAATTCCTATCGCTTTTTGCGGCCGCCGTGTTTCTGTTCATATTGTTCCGAGCCTCTCCGGAGGATTCGGCGGGTGTCTTTGTTTAAAGGAAGCTCCCGCTGAAAGGCCGCCGAGGAAGATCCTTTTACCGCGTACGGCGATAACGATAAGCTCGTGATAATGATACCAATTCCACGTGACGTTCTCGCGGGAGAAACTCAGCGGACCGGGGCGACCGACGCAGTTTGAAAACTAACCGCAATTCCTACAGATGTTCGCAGGTAATTACGTTCGTACGGGACGTACGTGGATCCACTGTGAAAGGAGTATCTTCTAACGCTTATCGTTATTACCGTAATAAATCAGCTTAATCCAACCTGGGGTGGGTCACTGCCGGCGAAATCAAACGAAAAACGGTGTAGGATAATTCATGATCATCGGTCTTCCTATTTCTCTCATTGCCACGGTGACCCACGGTGGTCTGAATCATTGTACAGGGTGGCCGGTAACTACAACCGAAAAGCGGCTGATTCTACGTAAAGAAATATAATATTTTTCCATACGAAGTTCTGTTTTTCGAGAAAATCGAGTTTGAAAATTCGACGAACACGCGTGCCGTGGTATAGCAATCGTCTGACGCGTCTGATCATGACTTACCGATTCTACTTGCTCTAAATACTAGCCATACGAACTTGACGGATTTTCAAAATCGATTTTCTACCACCGGTACAAACGGAACCGTACGACCTACAAGATGACCTTCGGTTGACCTTGAGACACAAATGTTCTCTCTTGATTAAAAATAAAATTTTCTCCACGAATATTTTATATGCGTTTCCCACAGTCCAAGTAACCCGAAAATTCGAATTTCTATTGTAAAACTCCCTTAAGGCTGAAGGGTGAAAGTTTCAAGGGGTAGAAAGGAATGTCGGCGGTGTTTTTCAAACAAATAATAAATATTTGCACGTAACTGCTGATTTCCGACTTTTTCCCCCGCTAGATTATTTAAACGGGCCACCATGCAGCGTGTGACGCGAGCATGAACACCGGAATGTTCCGGCTAAGAAAATCCGTCTCGGGAGCGTCCCGTTGTTTTGTCCGATCTTCTTTCTAACCGGGGAACCCGGTGCACCCGTTCACAACCTAGTCAGTGGAATGCATGGCACGTTCGCCCCGCTGCGAAAGAAACCACCCCCGGCCGTGAATGTAGAACGGCTGTTGTAATCCGAAATATTTAGCGTATGCGGCGTACGAGCTATTCCGTGTCGTATCGCGCGATCCATTGACACCGAGGCTGCTGATTGCTTTCCACCGTCGTCGTGGCATCTGTTCGCAAATCGCAACGATTCGTCTAGAATCCGTGGCATCCCCATTGTTGGCTTTTTGTCAAATTAATCGCGCCAATAACCGCATCGCTGTTCTTTCGTTCCCATTATTTCTCGATTCTCCTCTCACTAATCCGACTGTTCATACGTAACGAGAAATTTACGTAGCAATTTGTTGAATACGGAAGAATTTAACCATATTTGAAAATAACAGATTTACAATTTTTAATAGAAATACAAAAATATAAAGAAATACAAATAGAAAAATAGAAATATGGAGGAATAGAAGAATATAAGAATAGAAATAGAGAAATATAGAAATATAGATATACAAATATGCGATTACAGTAATTAACTGTCCAACAGTTTCTTCACAATCCCTCTCTTCTACTCTCTTCTATTATTTCTTTAGGGGTTGTTCATCGCAAGGCATTTCTGCGGCAAGGCGACTCTATATCGAACAATAGTATAGATACTGTTTTAAATAATGGCGTGACAATTTTTTTAGTGGCACCCCAGTTACGTCATTCGAGTGCGAAGGGTTACTAGTTTCTGAGATCAACCACCAAATGTACTTTGCAACCCCTGTTTCGGGGGTCATCGACCTGGTAACATGAATACATGTGAAAAATATCATATTTATATTTTGTTTGTGTTTTATCCGGTTAATTGAGTACGTGGAGAGTGAGTGGAGCGTCTTGCGGGAGCCATTCGCAGCTCGCGTGGCAGCAGTTTGTCGATCAGCGGGGACAACGTGTAACGGAACACCCCGGAAACACATTAGCCGACAAAAGCAGTCTCTGGAACCATTTCAGAGTAGTGTGTTTTTTCTTTTCTCTTTTTGTTTTTGTTGTCGCCATGTCATCTTAACTCTCGCCGGTTTGGGAGTGTCTGACGCGGCGTATGCACCTGTGTTTGCGACGGCCGACGTGCGAGCGAAAGAGACGGCTGCGCCCCTCGGCGAAGGAGCGGGGCCCGGAAAAGCGGAGAAAAATCACGAGTATCACACGAAATTCATGTTGTCGCGACTGTCCGTCGTTTCGCCCTCGGATGCACGCTCACCAACACGCTCTCCCTCCCCCGACCCTTTAAAACCCGCACCAGCGCATGCAGACGACCGTCTCGACAAGTGTAAAAGCGGCCGCACTGCCAACTACCTACCCGGATGTCTCGCGGCGCCTGTAACTGCTGCCAGTACCGAATAATAAATATTATTCTTTGACTGGGAACAGCCTAAAAGCCCACCGTCGCCAAATTATTCACAGTTTCGCGATCCTTAACCTTCCAAGGGGCTACACCACCCTAAACATGTACTGTTTTCGAGAATTTTTTTCCAGAATAATTCATACGTGAAAAATTCCGGTTTTCTACAGCGACGTTCACATAACTCTCGACTTTATTCTCCAGTTTTCTCGGAATAAAATATTAAAAAATGCCAGAGTTATTCGCCGATTTCGAAACGGACTTTCATTGGTACATTGATAGATGGCCGCCATTACGTTCGACGTGGATAATTTATTTATTCCCAAGGTAGAAGGTGTTAGCTAAAATGTAGCGTAGAATTTTTAGGATATTCAGTATTTTATAGAAATGGCAGAATTTTGAAAAAATAGTCGCTTCGATGGCATTTGTTTTGCGAGTTCTTCGGACTCGTTCTCGTCCTGGCAAAGTAATGCAATTTCCATGTTTGTGACAATCCATAAATGATTGTAATTAAATGTTCAAATAACGAAGACATTGATAAACATTTACAGAGGTAAATGTAATTTGTACTGCATTCGTTTCGCGAGATCTAAAATAAATTGCACACTCGTTGAAAGCGAGGGGGAAATATTTGAGTTTACATAATTATGCGTCCTCTGACCATACAACTTCACGTTCTTCGCAAACCGGTGCGCATTAAATACTAAAAGAATACGAAGAATTATTGTTGCAAAACCGGGCGAGTCCAACTTTTGAAAGTTGCAGAAAATAGAGTAAAACCGAATTAAATAGGACTCGTTTAATGAATCAGACTAATAGTTTAAATAAACTCCGTTTTACTAAAAAGTGGAATTGCCCGGCTTTTGCATGGTCTTCAATTTTTTGTCCCTCATTAACTCTTCGACAGCGGAGCCCGGGTCTGTTCTGACCAGATTACTAAAACCGATATTTAATTCAATTTCTATGGAATAAAACGAACAAAATATCGAATTAGGAATATCAAAACGATTAATCTTTTGAAAATTGATTCTATTTAATATTTAAATTAATTTAATAATTCTATTTAATATTTAAATTAATTTAATAATTCTATTTAATATTTAACCCTTAGCCCTCGAATGGCCACTGTAAGGCGTCACTAAAAATTGCTGTATCGTTATTCAAAATATTTTTTACATTATTAAATTTGTTTGTATTTAATAAATTACTAAACATTTCAGTATTGTACGAGTAAATTGCACCATTTTCGTATGTATAACATGAAAAAAAAATATACATAGAAGGGAAATATTCTAGGTTGGAAGAAATGTTTCAGGGTTTCAGGGCAAAGGGTTAAAATATATATTTTAGAAAATTGATAATTTTGAATGGTCTTGAGCCACATGAATTTTATAGTTGTGCTGCTGTTCGGGGGTGCAAGTATACTAATCTATTAACGCTTTCATCGAGCCGGACAGCTGTTCCTTCTTAAATAGTGCTTCTGGTCGAAGCGCGGAATAAACAGAAAAATCCGCGGCTTTTCGTGCACGAACGCTATCGGGGTTTCTTTAAAACAGCGTTTTATGGAGCTCGGATGCTTTTCAAGACTGGTTCGCTGTCGTTCAGAGGCCACGAGAACGCCTCCCCTAATACGTGTCAGAGGGTGGATCGAGCCGGAGATATTCGCGCAAGCATTCCGGTCGAAGAATCCGAAATGCGAATATATTTCCGTGCCGCGATGAAATTTGACTATTACGAGATGCTACAGGCATATTATCAGCGCCGCGCGTGCGCGCCGCGGAACAGGTCGCTGAAATATGATAATAAACCTTCTGCCCCGTTTGAAATTTCACCGGTGTGTCCCAGAAATGCATCACTTCTGGAAATGTGATAATACGATGGAAAAGGAAGCGGTCGGATTTATTTGGAGCGCGCCGTGCCGCAGAGAACCTCGTTTTTTCCCGGGATAATGTTTTTATAAAATATTCTTCGGCGCCGCGCCGAACACACTTTTCAGAATGTTGCCGCGCGATTGTACAGAGCTCCGTCGCGTTTATTTGCACGCTCAACATATTTATAAGTGCGCCTGAAAGGATAGAAAACGTAGCGCCCTGTCAGCCGCATTGTTCCAAAGTTTATCACAATGCGGGATATTGTGAATTTCCACAGACTTTTATAGTATAATCTAACATCTGCGAAGTTACTCGAGAAACATAAGCACCCGGCAACCACTTTTTCCGACCACTGTAGGCAATAACGAATTCGCAGAAACTTGAACACGCTGTTGTCAATAAATAAATGGTCTAAACACCTTCAGTAATTATCTACACGCTCCTAATATAAATTATAGAATATCTCAAATGGAATCGTAAATCGAAATCGCTTGCGCACAGCTTCACACACGCATAACTTTTGAGCTAGTGATCTCCTAGGACTGAAACTTCGATTTTCTGCATCCTCTCGCCAAAATCTACAGGATTACATTCGAAAAAATTAAAAATTTCTGGTTTCCTGAGGCAAAGTTTAACACTTAATTTCTTTTCCCCATGGTTCAAGTATAAAGATGCATATCTGAATTTATAGGAAATTACTGACATACATGTTTAATAGATTCTGTTCAAAATGTTACAGTGCAAATGGTTAAATAATTAATTTCCACGCGAATGCTAATTTCAACAGACGCGCAGCTCAAGTCTGTATTACTGACACTGCTGTCAGTCGTGTCGTTGGGGTAGTTTTTGGAAATTTGTGGACACTGTCGAGGAATTATCTTAAAGCAGATAGTGATGCAATTGTAGAGGGACCGACGAAGCAAGATTATAAGAAAGAATTATATAGATATAGCGCCAGAGGCGCCATTGTGGTGGAGGCGAGGATGATGGCAGGATTCTGAAGAAGTTCGGCCTGGGACCGAATCGATTCGCGGCCATCGACAACTTTCGGTCTGTCGATTGGGAAGCGAAACGGGTCGTTCTTCACGTATCAACGTTTGCGACCGGGAATTGTCACTGTGACCTCTTTTACTGTATAGAATCTATACAGGATCAAGTCGTTATATCCATACCGTGGAAACGCTCGAGATAAATCGTCTCGTGCGATTTTTCTGTCTGGTCCACGTGTTACTGTTACAGAACACATTGATTGCGAAGATAAGACTGGAAATGGTCTTCTAAGGGAGACGTAGTGGAGTCGACCACGATACGAGACGCAATACGACACCATAACGATTTGTTCCGTGGAAAACAGCTTGCCCTCTCTGCATGCTATCGTTCATTTTCCAACACGTTCGTTCGCAAAGCTCGAAAAATGTTTAATCTTATACAATTCAAAGTTCCAACTTTCTCAATATACTAGGGTATGCTTTTGTGTACCGGGGAAATTGATTAAAGCAAATTAAAAAATATTAGGTCGTCCCATGAGTTCGTGCCGTGGGTATGTTTATGTTATTCACCATTGAAAAGTATTTG